>NC_089511.1:25845389-26145589 GCF_036850995.1 Saccopteryx leptura
TCATTAAAAAAGCCTGTCACTTTACTTTGGTACTAGAAAGCTAAACTCTCACAGCCCTTTGACCATCTGAAGTCATCTTGAATCTAATTTATTTCAACTGCTCTGAGTGTGGCTGTATTTGAATAGTAACCGTTTACCTAACAGCAAGTCTCACTTTTGTGTCTGACCAGCTCACAAAATTTTTTACAAGGTTGGATTCAAATATGACTGGTATTTTAAATTGGAATTTGATTCTTTGTTATCAATTTAATGTACATAAATAAATTCAGTTTTCTTACATTACAAAGTCTCTTACGTAATGGCTAGAGTGTGGGAGAGGTGGAGGAAGGCAAGTCCTGGGTGAGAGAGACATATAGGAGTAACGTAATTAAAGGAAATCGTGGAGAATGACAGTAGACTTTACCCTAACAGTAGCAAATTGTACTGTTTTCTGAAACTCCAAAGGCAGATTGAAGTTGTGTTAAAGGCTGTACCAAAAAAGGTGCCTTTTATTACCAGGAGAAAAATTATTCAACCTGCTATTACCAAAATGACTCCGAGAACAATGGCGGAAACGGATTGGTTATTTCAGAGGCACACATTGAAGATTTCTAGGAAGGGGAGGCCATCAGGCAGGAACACAGCTCCCTGTCTTCCTTTCCAAACCCGAGAGCCACACTGGCCTCGCTTCATTCTCGTCATCCTCCACGAGCTGCCCCGTCTATGCTGCCGTGAATCACTCCACAGCGTCCTGCATCTCGTGTACTTCCTCAGTACCTTTCCTCGGTTTCACCTTTTATATATCCCTTCCACGGATCACCCTTACTCTCAGCACCACCATCTAGGAAGTTCTCATCTCTGACTTTGCCCTCTGTCTCCTCTTTGCCCTCCCAGCGTCTAGTACCTGAAGGGTTATCCCTAGGTTGCCAGGTGTTGCCAACTCTGCCTCACTAAGATACCCAAACGCTGTCATGTCTTTTCATTCTCTCATTTATTCCATTCAAAGTTGTATCCTCAGCAACTTGCAGGTATATACAGAAAATGTTTTTTTAGCTGAGTACTTGAAATATTAAGGACTTAAACTAAGGTACGGTAACGGTAATGAAAAGGCTAAAGCAACAATGAAAGTCACTTTGGAGGCAACGTGGACCAGATTTGACAATTTCCATCTATATAGAAATTTTTATTTTTATTACTGAAAGGGAATAATTAGAAGTGATCCCAAGGTTCTAGTTTGAGGGCCTTGAAGATGGCAAGCGATGTGGCTGTCTGGCTTTGGCAGGAGGTAGGGCATTCATTTTTGGAATGTTGAGTTTGATGTATTTATAGGACATCCATGAATAGATATATAGGAAGCATTCAGGATTTGGGATAGATTTCAAAGGAAAGTCACAGCTAAAAATAAAGATTCAGGCTCCGTCATCCAAAAAAATAACATTAGTCATTGCAGCTACAAGCATGAGAAACACGGTCTACTGAAAATATCAAGTGAAAGGAGAGGAGAGTTGTGTTCGCTTTTAAACAAAAGTAGAGAAAAGGAACCCTGTGAAAGATGTTGTAGAGGGATGGCAAGAGAAGTTAAGAAAAACAAATGAGAATCTGTAGGATCAGGTGGAGCTAAAGGAGAAGCTGGCTCGAAGGGGCAGAATTTCGACCATGACTTCTAGAAACATCTCCTGATGATTTGGTTTGTTTTTCTCAGTTCATGCATTGAGATAGATGAATGTTTTAAAGATGCAGGATGTCAGCATGGCAAAGCAAAAAACTTTTTTTTTTTTCTTTTCTTTTCTGAAGCTGGAAACGGGGAGAGACAGTCAGACAGACTCCTGCATGGGCCCGACCGGGATCCACCCGGCACGCCCACCAGGGGGCGATGCTCTGCCCCTCCGGGGCGTTGCTCTGTTGCCACCAGAACCACTCTAGCTCCTGGGACAGAGGCCGAGGAGCCATCCCCAGTGCCCGGGCCATCTTCGCTCCAGTGGAGCCTTGGCTGCGGGAGGGGAAGCGAGAGACAGAGAGGAAGGAGAGGGGGAGGGGTGGAGAAGCAGATGGGCGCTTCTCCTGTGTGCCCTGGCTGGGAATCGAACCTGGGACTTCTGCACGCCAGGCCGACGCTCTACCACTGAGCCAACCGGCCAGGGCCACAAAAAACTTTTTGTTTTTATGAAAACATCATCTCTCAAGAATTGTGACAATCATGACTTTATTATGGAAACTCTACTTGCAGATCATCTTATAAGAGTTCTCTATAATGTCCATATCATTATATTATCCCTTCTGTTTTCCTGTAAAGGAGCATAAAATGCTGGGAAATTTATACCCAGGCTTGCATGTAATTTTGCAAAGATGCTGGACTTTAGAAATGTTATGAGGGGTATATAACATAACACGATATTCTTCTCAGTTATGCATCTGTTGAAGGAAATATTGGTGTCTTTAAATAAAAATATAAAGTTCTTGACATTTATGTTTGACTATTGAGCTTGGCTGAGCCTGGGAATATTACCTTCATATTTCCTAAAATTACAAATTGCTAATTTAAAAGAAATCACTTTATTGAAGTCTGATTGTGTCAGGGCCCGGGGCAGCCCTCCCCCAGATATCCCACAATAGCATATTGATTCTTCTGAATTAAAGTTACTTAAGAGACAGCCAGTGCCAGAAGAACACCCTGACCCCTCTGACTTTCTGTCCTCCTGAAAGCAGGAGATAAATCTTCCGTGTGAAAGGTGCCCTCCCTGCACCTGGAGGCTAATGAGAGAGACGTCCTTATCACCAGCTAGGGGATTTAAGTCCGAGAACCCTGTATCAACAAACGTTATTGTTTTTTACTAATTTACTACCCAGGCCCAAACTTGGCTTCGATTTCTCACTAATGAGCACCCACATCTAAGTGTCTCCATACCGTCAGCTCTTCACGCAGTTACTGTTTCTCTGTCACAGAGGGTAAGAGGCTGACTGCTGCCTTCACTTCTTGGAGCATCATTTATGATCTCCTGTGTGCCCAGATTCAATTGGTTTTTCTCCAGTTCATCTGGCCAGTTATATTTTTAGTGGACCCATGAGAACTCAAATGTGATAGAGGGAGAATGTCTTTCTCCCTGGCAATTGATATGCAGAAACCTGTGGCTATTTATTGTCTACAACCTCATGAGTGATGATCCCGTCACTGTAATTAAGGCCATAGACTTAATTCGTCACCTCCAGAATTTCCTTTTTGCCTCTTTATTTTTCTTAACATTTGAAAAAATATTTTGTGTGCTAATTTTCAAAATTAAAATGCAAAATTCTGAACTGCAAAGGTACATTGCAAACAGCAACAGCAAACTGACCTTAATTTTCTTTTTCTTTTCAGAAAAAGAATATAGTAAAGCAATAACCGTTGCAACACAATAATCCATGCCGGTAATTGATTTTTCATTTTGCTCATCAGAAGGATTTGCTTTTTGCGATTTCGGTAGCTGTTGTCACGGACATGCATTGTGTTGCCCCTGCTCGGATGCTGGTTCCCAGCGGCCACTTTCTTCTCTGTGGTGACAGAGAGTGTGGGAACACGCAGGGGTGTGGATGAGATTCTTAGGATCGCCAGAAGCAATTTGAAATTGGCTGGGCAGAAGCAGGCCTATTCTTTTTTTTTTTTTGGTCCATCTTTTCTGATCCAGAAAATGTTTGCATTAACTCTTATTCTCAGCTGGAAGCACTACTTTATTATAACTCAGTGGATCGATACACTCTGAGAACCATGAACTATGATAGGTGGCCTGACAATTGTATGAAAGGCCTCATTGGTTTGATTGGAAATGAGGTTGCTTTGTGAGACTTCCTTTTTATCAAAAAGGACAATTTGGGACTTTCCACTATACATTACAGATAGAAGGAGGATAGAGATAAACAGAGCAAAAAGGATGTGTTCTTCCCTCTTTTGCTGGCGCTTCCCCCTGTTCACATCCTGACAGCACGGTCACGCTCCCTCAAAATAAGATGATTTTATCGTGGTGAAGGCAGAGACATAGTCGCCTACTCTTTCTAAAGACAGAATAATTAGAGGTATATCATTTTAGATGCTATTTATTTCTCAGTTTAGGAGATACAATGACAGAATTGCAAGTTTGTAACCATAGGTTAAAGTCGGATTAGTAAATAAGGGTCTTGATTAGAAAACTGACACAGCAGTGGTTTGTTACACTTACATCGGTCTGTACTCTTCACTATTTTTAGTCTAATGTTATATCCCCAAATAAAATATACGGAAACTTGATTTGTTTTAGGTACCAAGATAAAGATATCACTTAAAGCGCACTTAATAATCGATAATTAACAAAAATTAAATGGATATCAATCACTGTTAAAATTAATGGCAATGAATTATAATTTTGACATAAATCACATAAGAGCATATTTTCCTCTCTATTTTGAATGAAAGCCTAACCTTGTTTGCGCCTCTGTATTTGTATGTAGGCCAGGGGCCAGAGGGAGCTGGCTAGGGGGCTAAGACGTGAGAGGAGACAACTCATTCAGACAGCAGAAGAGTCTGCGATCCAAACATTTTCAGAATTGAGTATGTGCACAGGAGAATATTGTACCTGCTGGTGTCAGACACTGAATTCTATTTGTATCCTGTTCCATTATGCTATTGTAGAACATTAAAGCCAGTAGATTATGTGTGTGTGCGTTTTCAGGTTGTACAGAAATCATTGTGATGTCCAGTGAATGTTGAGTGATTCTGCTCTAGAGTGCTAACATGGTTTTATCAATATGACACATATGGCAGAGTATTTTTTGAATCAGATAGGTATATCGATTCTGGTTGACTGCCTCTATATACATGCAAATAACCTTGTTCTTGAGAATCCTCGTATAGTTTTATCAAATCATAATTTCTATAGAATGTATAATTGGCAGTATTTGGGATGGTAGCTGTGCCAACAATGAATCATTTTCTCAGGCCAGTTTCAAATCTCTGAGTCTGTAGGTTTTGTTAGTCATTGAGGAATAACATGGAAACACCATATATTTTTCAGTATTTTCAAAACTTTAGCAGCTGAGGGTATTGTTTTAAGGTAGGGGACATCCCATTTGTTCTGCACATTGGAGACTTCTTCCCATATGTGCCCACGCGTCAGATCGTTGAAGCCCCCTCACCTCAGCTGGGAAAGTGTCCTTCTCTGGTTGTGTCCGTCTGTTCCAGGTAAACGCTCAGACTTTCTCATTTCCTAATCTTTCCTCTACTTCTTTCTAAAATGGCAGTTGACATAGGAGGAACTCAGATGACACCATGGTCAGGTAGCATCTCCCCTGGTGTGTATTGGGTGTTTTGCTGGTGTTCACTACTAGAACATTGGTTGAATCCTGTGTCCCAGGCCAGTGGTATCTGCTGAATGTGGTTGGGTTGGTCCTAACCCTGGATGTTTGTTGACACACGCCGCCAAATTTAGAGGTCAATATGTCCCTTTGACCTCTCTCTTGGTATAGGCCCAAATCCTTTGTTGTCTGGGCCCCACGACACTTCTTGTTGCTATTCAGAGTCCCGGAAGCTGGCGGTGACATTCTTTTGGTTAACTGGTGTAGCTGAGGTACAGTCACCTTTGTACTTTCACTCCCATGAGGAATCCCTCTGATTAGCATCTATATATAGTTGGACCCTCAATCACTTCTTGGCTTTGTTCCTTATCTTCTTCTCTGAGTTGGAATGGTTTCCGGGAATATGCTTCATTAGGTAGAAAATGGAAAACACATTGTTCTAATATAAAATATCTCCCGACAAAGACAAATTACACTGGATTGAGTTAAACATACAGGAAAGACTTAATTCAAAATTATAGCAAAGTGGGTCAAGATTGTGGTAATAAGAGAGAGAGATTGAACTTAATCCTGTTGAAACAATAGGTGGCAGGAATGTTTAACCCTTGCCTGAGCTAGGAAAAGCACTAGAGAACATTACGGGGGGAGGTTGGTCAATATGGTTAGGCCATTTATGTTTGCTAATTGGTGCTTATGCAAGTTAGGCTCCTATCCTCCCACAGAGACTGGGGGATTGGGGCTTGATGCTCTTGATGAGTATGTTTCAAAGGGATGACTCTCAGGTCCTGGGGAAAGACATTCTTGAATTTGTAAAACTGCTAAGCTGCTTAATGAAGATTTGCATCTCAAGGGGCAGAGAAATAATTTACAATTGCAATTTTCCTAAATTAAATACTCTATAAAGAGGGAGGTCGGAGACCTGTAGTCAGGAAGAAATCTATATAAAGTTTAGTCAAGCTGAAGGAAACATTAAAGTTGTCTTGGTCACAAACACCACTAATAATTTTTCCCATGTCCTGCTAAGTAATTCCCCCCACACACACACAATGAAATGCCACTTAAAAAGGAGTGAATCATGGAATTAAATGAAGTACATGTATCAAGATTGAATTTGACAAATATCTAAGCCTAGAGGTAAACATACCTCATTAATTGGGAACGTGGTGCTATGTTAATATGTTGTAGAGTTTTTACAAATTGGAAACATATTAAATAATCAAATCCTTGGGAATGGTTTTACACTTTCTACCTTTTTGATCTATGCCCTAATAATACTGGGTTTTCCAATCATTATGTGTAAATAATGTCTGTTGGGTCTAAGAGAGTAACTTTAGTTTGTTGACCCAAAGGAAGTGATATGAGGACATTTGACTCATGACAGCTTATCATCTCTGTCTGGCTGGGGAAGATTAAAAAGAAAGGAGGGGAAGCAAAAAATGAATTTCAGCCGCTGGGATATTGTCAGTGTGCTCTTTCTGATGCATGATGTCATCTACTGAAATGACCTGTCTCACTGCAATAGATCTAA
The DNA here is from genome assembly GCF_036850995.1 of Saccopteryx leptura. Taxonomy (NCBI): domain Eukaryota; kingdom Metazoa; phylum Chordata; class Mammalia; order Chiroptera; family Emballonuridae; genus Saccopteryx; species Saccopteryx leptura. Next base: position 25,852,198 of record NC_089511.1, read on the forward strand.
ATGGAAACTTTTAGAAAAGTATTATAATGGGCTTCAAAAGCAAAACATGGACAGGTCCTGATTATCATCTGAATTTCGGGACATCATGTGCTAAAAAGTCGTTTTTCCCAAACTATGCATTGGAATGATATAAAACTTACTGTGGTGAAAAAAAAAATGAAGGCACAGAATTTGGTGTTTTGGTAATTTTGTTCTAGCTTTCCAAAGGGAATTTGGCTGTCAAAAAAATTGCAAATCAAATATACAAATCAAAATGCCTGAAAAAAGAAAAAGATGTGAATATTTACTTTTCAATCCACTGAATTATTAAAGATTTCAGAAATGTTTGATCTGGCAATATAAATAGTAGGGCTGAAAGCCAGTCTGCAGGTTTGCTGTGAAGGAGAATTGATCAACAGCAAAGAACTAAAACCTAAGAGAATTGAGTGAGATATTATTAATTTAGAACCTTTCTGGGGAAATGAAATGAAAAGCATCTCTTTCTCTTTTTTCATTGTATCAAAAAATCCAAAAACAAAACAATAAATACATCTAGAAAAAATAGTTTACAAATTATTAACCGTGTGACTTTGAGGCAGTTGGGAGACAGTGTGAGTGTGAGTATGGCTGTGCACACATGTTTGAAAATACTGTGCCTCAAAGAAAAGTGTCCTCTGCTTTTATTTAGTTTGGCTTCAGTTCCAGCTTTGCCACTGTTTGGTATATGAATTTACACAGTCTTATACCCATCTGGCTACTCATTTATTTCATTCCTCTATGAAATAAATATTTATTAATCACCTGCTGTGTGCCAGACAGTGTGCTGGACACTCAGGACCTATCAGTGAACAAAACAGGCAAAGAATCCTGACCTCATGGAGCATACATTCAAAAAGGCATTATAGAAGATAAATTATACATGTAACAAGAAAATGCTATGTTATACATAAAGATGTCAGTTTCTGCCCCCAAACTTACTAGTTTATATACTGATAGTAAGATGAAGGAAGTAGGATTGCAGGGTGTGAGGAATTTAGATAGGGAAGGTCAGGAGATGCAAACCTCCATGAGAGAGATCAGATTTGAGCAAAGACTTGAAGATGCTGACCCAGTGTATCTCGGAGAAGAGCATTCCAGGCGGAAAGGATAGCTTAACAAAGCATGGGGTAGGAGATAGGAGAATAGCTGGAGTTTGCTCTAAGAACCTCAAGGACGCTATTGTTGATGGAGGCAGGCAAACTTTGTCCGTGTCCCACTAGCATAGTCTGCGTTCCTGGCTGTGCTCTGGTTGGTGCTGTGCCCAGGCCCATGTTCGAAGCCTGCATTTGGGAGTTTGTGAGGCTTCTGGCCCCTGTGTGGCTGCCAGCCCGCCCTGCTTGTAGAGCCGCGTGGCTAGTTGGAGAACTCACCAACAAACAGGAGAACAGGGCGACTGCGCTCATTACCAAGTGAGAGAAAGAAGACAGAGCTAGCTCTTTGTTAAGCTGATTATATTGCCTTGGTCTTGGGAAGGACTAGGTCTTTAACCAATCACCTTCCCAATCTTCCATGGGCTGGTGTTGGATCCTCTCTTTAAACAATCCGTTTCTTAGATTTTTCAGAGTTCTGTGTTTCTGTGTAGTTCAATCCTTTTCCCGGGCTAGACAGACAGGCCACTATGGCCACCATCTTGCTTTTACTGCACATGTTTCAAAGTAGAAGCACCTCCCCATGCAACATCTGACTTCTACTGGGCATGCTCCCAGCAGAGGAATTTCTCCTGCTGCTTTTCCCTCCCCCGTAGTCTGGGAAGATGGACCAGTTGGACCCTGGAGAGACTGAAAAGTGGCTCCTCCTCCCTACAAATGGAAGGGGGGGATGCTAATCCCCTTGGCAGGCAAGGCTGTGATCTCCTAGGACAGTGATGGGCAATCTTTTGAGCTTGGTGTGTCAGAATTCGCCAAAAAACCGAGCATAACACAGGTGGTGTGTCACTTCGAGAAAAACCCCCCATAATTTCACGATATTTATAGTTTAAATAACAAAAATATATAATTGTAATATATAACTGTATTTAATAAACCAAAAACTAATTAAACTTACCTGCTTAGTGACTTCTTTGTTCATCTGTCAGTTGGTTTCTTTTGTTGGTCTTGATATTATTTAACTTGTGTGGGGTGCTGTGAACTAAGATAAGCGAGGGGGAGGGGGAATTCTTTAATCTGCCTATTAGTGACTTTTTTTGTTGCTGAATTTCATTGGCTAAATCTTCAATTGAAGGTTGGTATTTTGTACACTTCAAGCCCAAGCAAGCACTACTAACTTCATCTGTCAATCTGTTTCTTTTGTTGGTTTTGATATTATTTAACGCTGAGAATAAGGTCTCACAAAAGTATGTAGAGGGAAAAATTGTGAGTAAAGCCATTGCTATATTTTTCAGGGTGCTAAAAGTGTCTGGTACTCGGTTCCAGGCACTCCAAATTTCCTGTTCATAGTGGCACTCTTCTTGATTCTCCAAGCGGCACCTTTCCAGATTCTCAAGCTTTGACCTCAAGTAGACAAACACTTGAGCCCAGATGCTGTCTTGAAATTCTGCAAGTTGCATCTCATGTAACTTAAGATGGCTGCCGCTGCTATTTCTAATGGCGGGAAATGGTACCCATAGCACAGGCCCCCGCCTCTCCCAGCCTCCCTCTCACTTATCTCAGTAATGATGGTCAATTAGAAATCCACGACACCCCAGAACAGTAGATTGGATGATGGTTGCTGTGGTTATGTGGTTGCTGGTAATGGCGATCACAGAGTCCCCAGAGATGTGTCCCCCGCAGCATTCCGCTGCTCCCTGCTCCACTGGCTGGAAGTGAGGTCAAAGATCCCCTAACAGCCTAACCAGAAGTCCCAAAACTAGACACTCTGTGCCAGTGTTCTGTTGTTTTGGCCTACAGACCTCCGACACAGAGTGTCTACACTACAGTAAATGTTTTATTCTTGGCTACCGCACCTGGTTGTGCAGGAGCCCAGGATGAAACATCTTTCCCAGCATGTGGCCCCATACTTCTCTGGTATGTAGCCACATGCGGCCGCGTGTCATCAAAAATGGCTATGCGTGTCAGTGCTGACATGCGTGTCATAGGTTCGCCATCACGGTCCTAGGGTGTCTGGAGCTGTGACTTCCTAGCAAAGCAAGCAGGCTTTTAATGTTTGATTCTCCTCTCTCCCTTCCCTTATTAATATATATCTAGCTACCTACGCTGACAGTAATGACTTTGTCTTTCATTAAGTGTAAAATTGAGAGTGATTGCAGTGTTGTGAGCACAGGAATGATATTTTAACCTGTTGTATAGAGAATAGAGGTTTAGTGAGCAAATGTAGAAGCAGGGAGAGTTGTTAGGTGGCTATTGCAAGAATCCAGGCGAGAACAATGTGGCCTGCCAGTGAAGAAGTACCGGGGAGGGTGGAGAAATAGTCTGGTTCTCGAGAGGCGAGTTGTACCAACAGCATTTTGGTTGGTTTGTAGTATGGTGAGAGAAAAAACGAGCAGTCGAGCCCAACTCTATTTCTTTTTCTTTCATTCTCAAAAACTAGAAGAATGGAATTGTGGTAAACTGGGTTGGGGAAGGTATAACTGGAGTAGGATTTGGGGGGAGAGTGGGAGTTTGATTTGGAAAATGTTAAAGTAGGGAGTTAAATGTGTAAATCTGAAGTTCAAGGAAGAGGTGTGGGTGGAGATATAAATTAGGGAATCATTGGCATATGGATAATGTATATTTAAGTCCCTGAAGCTAAGAGAGGTCACCAAGGGGTCGGTGTAGACAGAGAAGAGGCAGGGTGAAGGACTGAGTCCTGGGCATCTTATCTTAAAAGATGAGAAGAGTTCAAAGGAAGAACCAGCAGTGGAGCCTGAGATGACGCAACCAATAAGCTAGGCAGAAAATTAAGAGAATGAGTTTTCTTTGTGGAAGCTAAGTGAACAAGGTATATCCAGGCATTGGGAGTAGTCAAAGTATGAAGTGTTGCTTATTGGAAGACTGAAATCTGACCGTTCGGTCAGTAACGTGGTGCTCTTTGACAAGAGCAGAGGAGTGCTATGGAGTGAGACTCACTGGAGTTGGCCTAAAGGAGAATGAAATGAGAAAAATGGCAAAGAGTGCAGACGAGTATCTTATTTGAAGAATATTAATATAAAAAAGCAGAAAAAATATGAAGTGGGGTCAAGAGAAGCTTTTTCTTCTACAATAGGAAAAATTACAGCATGCTTGTACATCGGTGGGAATGATTTATTAAAGTGAAGCAGGAGAGCGCGGAGTGTTGGTGAGGCAGAGACCCTGAGTAGGTCCAGCACGAATGGAGGGGGCTCATGCGACAGGGAAGCACAGGGACGTCTGCAGACACAGCTGGACTCAGCGGTGCCGATGGCAGGCCGCTTGAACTTGGGCTCACTTCACCTCCCGCCTCTGCTTTCCTCTGTGTTGACTTCACTCAGGCAGGCTTTCCACAATAATATCTCCTACAGCTTGATGCCGAAATCCTATGTTTTCAGCATTCATGACAGAAAAGAGGGTTTCTTCTCTAATTGTCCCAACAAAACCTTGGAATTGCCCCACCGGCGTGGCTCAGGTCACATAACAAGCACTGTGACCAGGGGAGGCAATGTCAAGAGTTAGAAATGAACCTGCGGGAAAATGAGCGGGGCACCCAGCATCAGTAGAGTCATGGTTTTGTTTTCTTTCCCCCAGCAAAAAGAATTATGCTGATAAAAATACAAAGCAGTTACAGGGTTCTAAGTGGTGGCTCAGGGCCAGAGCAGACCACCGGAGAGAGCCAAACAAATACTGGCACCATGTTCTTCTGTTTCCCTACATTATTGTAATTTAATGTCAACATCAAAATGATCTGGGCAACCTCAGACTCTTGGGGAAATCTAAATGAAATCACATGTGAGAAAAAAAGTAATTATCTTAGAGGGAAACTTTCCTATGACAATTTTAATTAAGCCAATTATTTTCTAGAAATGTAGATGCCCTAATGGTGGCTAGTGATTGTCATTCAACCATGTCCACTTGTGAAATTGCACTATGTTCACTTGTGTGCTGTGTCCTTGAACATGTGTCCTTTTAGGCTTTAAATCCTAAGAAAGAAAAATGATGCCATCTTTCTGTGTAGTCCCTACCCTTAGGGAGTTGACAAACTATAACTCATCACCTTCACTGATGACCAACAGGAATGGGAAGTCATGCCGTTTTTAGTATTACTAGGGGGCAGAAGTGATTCTTTTCAATATTTTAAGACTTTAAGTAAGAATAATTTTTCTTCATTATTTTTTTTTACTTCCCTGAAATTGTAAGTCGTGTCTTCCGGATGAGAACTAAATATTGTTGCTATCTGGCAGATGAGATATATGGGTCTTAAATGTAAAATAATCTGAACTGTTATTTATAATTAAATAACACTGAATAAATTATTTGGTATACTCTTGGGAATAAAATAGACCGCTAAAAGATAATAATAGTTGTAGAATTATTTCAGGGGTAAAGATTGAAAAGGACATGATTTTTTAAATGAGATCCTTACAGAGATTTAAATTGTTTTAAAATGAATTTATCTATACTAAAATGATTTGTATAATATTGAGAAAATTTAATTTGCATATTGGGAAAATTTACTTCTGTAAAGTCTTTACTTAAAAGTTTTATTCAAAAATATGTTAAAATATATTTCATCTCAGGAGATAATTTAAATAATTAAGTTTAATATAGTACATAAAATTTCTAGTAGAGTAGGTACTGGGTAGTTTTTAGTTTGCTTTTTTTTCCTGAAATTTCATAGCAACATATAATATAGAAGCAAGTTTCTTAAGAATCTGATGTTTAAGACTGGTAGGCAACAGATAGAAGAGATGCCTTCTTTGTGGTCATTCAGAACTAAGCTTTTTCAAAGCTCCACTTTACTGTGATCATAATTATTTGTTTGGAGTCAGTAGCAAGAATAATGGTTTTACAAGTCAAAAAGCAGCAACCACCACATACTAACATGCTCTGTGTGAGAGAAATCAGTAGACAATATGCGGTTTGTTTTTTTTTCCCAAACGTAATGCTTATAGCAACTCTACAATACTTATTTAAAAGCCTCATCAGTGGGGAGGGCTTTTATTTTTAAATGTGAGTTTTCAGTCTGTTATATGAAGTTTCACAAAATGTTTCTGTTTGAAAAGATTAATGACACTTTATGATGTCTAATCTCAGTAGAGAGGCCAACCCAGGAGAAAAAGACGGATGGAATAGGGAGAGAGAGACTGTGAAGTGGGGAAAAATGAATGGAGAGACAAGACTTTTGTTTTTGTTTTGTGGGACAAGCATCTGTGAACAAGGAATAGATAGGGTTATGGAAGTGCTTTCTTTGACCTCACAGATATTAGTGTGCTGTGATGTTGAATATACTGGTGTGTTCAAAGCATAATTAAGGACGAATAATGCTTCACTAGCAGCTGAAAGCCTGGCTTAATGAATAAAATAAGGAATGCATTATTGTTTTTTATTTTACAGTAATTTAGAGTTTACGATTTGCTGCAGTTAGCCATCATTTTCTCCATTAACAAAGTAACTACGATAATAGCATGTCTCCAGAAGGCTGGGTGGTGTGGCAGTGCCATACAGCTGGGCAGTCTAACCTAGGCTGCAGTTGAATTGTCATGTCATGTCACCCATGTCATCATAGGCTGGTACTACCAAATGTGCCCAGTGTCTATCTCTGCCTCTCCCTCTCTCTTTGTTTTCCATATTCCTATTTGACATTTGTTTTAAAATCAGAATGAGCATAACACTCCATCACACACTTACACCGTGTGCATCTGCAGAGCCAACAGCTTAAATCCGAGTAGGCAATCTCTGGATTCCCTGTGGCCAACTTATCACTTGGTAAAGTCTGCGAGCATCCGAACTTCCATTACTTTATTGGTGTACCTGCTTAATGACATAGCTTAATTTGCATATCAGAAGTACCTTTTCACCACAGGTGAGAAATTGAAACGTTCAAGGTCAGTTAATTGCTAATGTTTCACGTTGGCCAGTGCAGCCGTAACAGGGAGCGATTATGGGTGGAGGAGGTGGCCAGTGAGAGGCTCCCCTTTCTCCTGATGAGAAGTGATGACCCAATTTCAACACACCAGAATCACTTGGTCCCCTTTCTCTCATTTGTTCACTTTTAAAATACTGGTCAGTTGCCCTGGCCGGTTGGCTCAGTGGTAGAGCGTCGGCCTGGCGTGCAGGAGTCCCAGGTTCGATTCCCGGCCAGGGCACACAGGAGAAGTGCCCATCTGCTTCTCCACCCCTCCCCCTCTCCTTCCTCTCTGTCTCTCTCTTCCCCTCCCGCAGCCGAGGCTCCATTGGAGCAAAGATGGCCCGGGCGCTGAGGATGGCCCTGTGGCCTCTGCCTCAGGCGCTAGAATGGCTCTGGCTGCAACAGAGTGACGCCCTAGAGGGGCAGAGCATGGCCCCCTGGTGGGCGTGCCAGGTGGATCCCGGTCGGGCGCATGCGGGAGTCTGTCTGACTGGCTCCCTGTTTCCAGCTTCGGAAAAATGCAAAAAAACAAACAAACAACAAAAAAAAACCAAAGAAAATACTGGTCTGTAAAGGAATATCACAATGCCAGAGAAATATTATGAAATTCTGCATTTAAAAATGTATCCTCATTATCAACTTTAGATTATTAAAAGCAACTAGAAAGAGCACGAAGCAAAATAGTCAGCATTTTCTCTGAGGTGTATGTTGGTACAAATGTTAGGTTAAGATGATGGCGGGCTGGGGGCACGTGCTTCATTCTCTTCCAACTTTTCTGTGTGAAAAATGAGAAAAAATACCGAGAGATATGCAGTTGGCATCAGTAAGAGAACCAAGGATGCTTGGGTAACATCAGGATCCAGAGAGACTTTCCACTGCAACTTTTACCAGACCCGGAGGCAGGGCAGTGAGATCAGATAGGCGGGTGGGGGGAGGTAGTTACACATTCACCAACTCTCGTCCTGTGCCCTCAACGCCAGTCACCCTGGAGGCGGCTATTAGACAGTTAGGGCTCGTGTGAAGGGGTTGCTTGGCAGCCCCTTCACACGAGCCAGTGTAGGAACCTAACCCTACCTCGCCCGCCACACATTAGCTGTCCCCTGCACCTTCAACTTGTCACCCTTTCCATGGTGCATCTCCCTGCAGGGCCCTGACGGGCAGCCTTCTCTTCCTCGGAACTGTAAGTAACAAAGAGTTCTGCTTCTCATCTCTCAGGTGGCTCATTGTGTCGTGTCTGCCATCAAAATAATTTTTAAATCTTATCAAACAGCACACAGGTGCCCCTTTCGATCCGACAGTGGTGTATGGTACATCATAGTGGCAAATATTGGGCATCTCTTTGCACTCGAACCTCTATTCCAGGTTATATGAAATGGTACAGATGGCAAGAGTAATTAATGCTTGACTAGAAACTGTATCGAAATGAATGGTAATCTCTGTCTGAAATGTCAGACCTTATCAGAGCCTCAAGGTGGATGGAAAAAGAATGGGGGAAATAAATATGTGTGTGTGTGTGTGTGTGTGTGTGTGTGTGTGTGTATTCTTATTGGGGCATTATATAATAGGTCCTACATTTCAATAATATTGAATATTAGATAATTATGGATTCAAAAAAATATGTCAAATCCCATTTCACGACACAGGCAATGATTATGACACAATTAGCAATGTCAGTATTACTTAGGACAAATAAATTCCCCAAATATAGTAGTATTATTTAAACTGAAAGAATAAAACATCTTAAGACATACAGTAGTCACATCTATACTTTTCTGGTGTGTGTTGGATAAAACAATACACATTTTGTTCTATTCATACTTCCTTGAATATACAACAAACTCCTTTATTTTTCACTTCTGGGTGCTCTAGCACAACTTACTCTGTGATCTTTTCTGCGATTTTTCTTTCCCCGTACCTCCCCCCTGACCTTTTCTCTTCCCAGATAGCATGGAACTAGTGGTGCACTGGTACATCAGCTGGGCCCTGGGGTGGGTGGGGTGGTGGTACTGACTAATGGAGATTGCCATTGTTTTGTGGTTTAAAATTTCCCACCATGGTCAGTTGCAAAGATGGCTTGCAAAACACCTGAAAATATATATAATGGTTTCTCAGACACTGTTACAAGCCATTTTCCACAGGCTAGAACAATAGCATCTTTATTGTGCTGTTATTCCCTGCACATGCCCCACAATTAACATTTTTCATGTTGTGTTTCAAACATGCTTTTCTTTTTTCTTTTTTTTTTTTTTGTATTTTTCCGAAGCTGGAAATAGGGAGGCAGTCAGACAGACTCCCGCTTGCACCCGACCGGGATCCACCCGGCATGCCCACCAGGGGGCGATGCTCTGCCTATCGGGGTGTTGCTCTGTTCCAACCAGAGCCACTCCAGCGCCTGGGGCAGAGGCCACAGAGCCATCCCCAGCGCCCAGGCCATCTTTTGCTCCAATGGAGCCTTGGCAGCGGGAGGGGAAGAGAAGAGAGAGGAAGGAGAGGGGGAGGGGTAGAGAAGCAGATGGGCGCCTCTCCTGTGTGCCCTGACCGGGAATCGAACCTGGGACTTCCTCACGCCAGGCTGATGCTCTACCACTGAGCCAACCAGCCAGGGCCAAACATGCTTTTCAATGTGTGTTCCTCCGAGAAGACAATAAACACAGTAAGGGAGGGACAATTCCTTGACCATTTTTGTAGTCTCAGGCTTAGTGGTACACTTCTTACTCTAAGGAGTCTACATGATCAGACATAGTTTCCTAGTTCCACCATAGTGTGAAGCTATTCCCTTAAATCTGGGTCTGAGCAAAGAGATTGAAGGCCAACTCATTACCCAGTAATGCATGTGAGCAGTGAACATGCTATTTCCAAGTGTTGACATCAATGTCCACCTGCTGAGTTAAATGCTTTAAACATTCAGTAAGACCCCTAATTCTTCCCAGTGTCAGAAAGTTCTGACACCTAGAAAGAATATAGTTCACATAGACTCCATTCATTTATAATAAATTCTTGTGTTTCCCCCCCTACATTTATGAGAAATTTTATATTTTGGAAATTTGACTAACATGCTATAGAGGAATAAAGTCATAGTGACATTTTTTTTCTCCCACTGACAGACTTTTAACTAAATTTTCTTTGCCAATTTTCTCCTGTTTCTGTTTTCACAAAAGGAGCTGGTGGCTGGTCTCCACTTGTGTCAAACAAATACCAGTGGTTGCAGATTGACCTCGGAGAGAGAATGGAGATCACAGCCGTGGCCACCCAAGGGGGGTACGGGAGCTCCAACTGGGTGACCAGCTACCTCCTGATGTTCAGCGATAGTGGCAGGAACTGGAAACAGTATCGCCAAGAGGACAGCATCTGGGTATGTTTCTTTAACAGAGCACAGTCTCTCAGGAAAAGAAGTATGTATAGCCATCCCTGCATGTTGCTTCCAAATCTCGTAAGCTAAGGCGAGAAACAGAATCTTTAGAATTACTTAGAAATATTTTTGAAGAGGAAAAACATGAATATTTATTGTCTAATACATTTCATGATGTAATTTGTGAAACCACTAAAGATAAATTTATTTCATCGAGTCCTCGGAAATTGAGAAAAAAATCTTTCTAGTCTACTAAATAGTGTGGAAGTGTACGAAGTAAACAAAACATATAAACACTTAAAGTTTTATTTAATAATATAGTAGTTTTGTACTTATTTCTAAGATTGGCTTAAAAATTTTCTTTTTTTTATTCCTCTGACGACTCAGATTTCTGAATTAAATCCCCATCCCCACCCCCCAGTATATGAAAGTTTTTATGTATAATATTTGGAGTATTTATATATTATATATACATATATATGACTTATGTATAAACCATTCTCTAGTGTCTTTAAAGTGTGTAAGTTTGTAAAATGCTGTGTTTGTGGACAGGGGCAGTTCCTATAAGAGAAAGACAGACAGGGAGGCGGTTTGTAATAAATAACGTGGGTGGTGTTTATAGTTGACTGACTGTATATAAATGCCTGGTGGGAGAAGGAAGCTAAAAGAAGTTTGCTTGGTGGTGAAGAAAGGACTCTTTGTTAGTGTAAAGAAGTATTGATTTGGATCTTACATGGGCCAGGGACAACAGACAGCAATCAAAGAACTATGATATTTTTTTCCTCCTCTGGCTGAGCTGCCAGACCCGGAGAAAATGAGTAACTTAATGAAGCATCATTCTTAGCACATAGATAATTTAGAAGCCTATTTGGGCACATAATGATAATTTTCTTTGATCAGTCAACTGCCTCTCTTTTGAAACTTCTTAGAACTCCTTTGTACATTATAAACTCACTGAAGAAATGGACTATGATTTCCTCACCTTTGTATCTCTGAAGCGCTTGGTGGCCACTCATTGCATTTTATTGATGTAAATTGAATAAAAAAGTAGCCCTGTTCTTTCTCTAGAGAGAACAACAGTTGGTCTGGAAGAAGTTGCTTATTAGCATTTTTAAGAAAAGCTGCCTTAAAACCCAAAGCAGGTTGAAGTTGTGTATGAGAGCGAGAATAACTGGATATTATGGTTGAATTAATTCCATGAAAACCATTCAAACTAGGGATAAAATAAACAGTAATTATGAACCAATAACAATGAAAGCTTAATGAGGTATTTATTTTAACTAGGAGTTTGAATTATCTTTTACTCTTTTTTTCTAACCTGAGCAGTGGATTTTAAACTAGATAAGGAGTTGCTAATTCATACCAATATTTAGCTGTGTTAAGTAAAATGCATGTTTTGAAATTTTTAAAAATGATAGATCAACCATGAAAATTGTTTTTCCATTCCTCAAGCGAGGGGAGAGCCAAAGCTAGGCCTGCCATTTGCCTTTTTTGATTACTCCTATTAAAGGTGAGGTGCTCGGGATGACCTGGTAGCACGAATAATACCCTTAATCCAAACAGATCAACGTCAAGAAAAATGGCGTCTATCACAAACATCTGTCAAAGCAACTCTGCTATAATTTGTTGGTGCACTCACTGTCTCCACCTGTTGCATGTGAGCACCCTGAAAATAGAGGCTGTGCCTTCTAGCCTTTTATCTCAGCACCCCAAGCCTTCCCCATACCTGTGACTAAATGGTGGTTGAGTGAATGAATGAAGGAATGAATGAGTGAGTGAATAAATGAACTGCAGTTTCTTGTGAGATACTCTTATGATCACAATAACCTACAAGTGACTCCTCTTTTTAGCACAGTTACATTGTACCGGTTGAATACACTTAGAATTAAGATGGTAGGTTTTTCTTTCTCCTATGAATTACAAACATTTATTTATTTATTTACTTATTTATCAGAGAGGGTTTATCTTTCTTATCGTTGCATTTTTGGCATTCAGCACCCCATGTGGCACCTGACTTTTGTTGAATGAATTAATGAAAAAATGACCGAATGAATGAGTGACTGGATTTGAATACGTTGTTCTAATGTCTGCTTAACTTTGTGCAGAATTTTGGGAGGTGTTGAAAGAGCTCATATTAATGTCAGAAAAGATAAAGCACATCAGAACAAAAAGAATGAGTCAGAGGCACATGCAAATATGAGGTAAAGACTTGTAAAGGTTTGAAAATTGACGGAATATAGAGATCGCTGTAGACTGAATTTGTCAGAAGAGCAGAGCTTACACCAGTATTGAAAGAAGCATTATGACTTAGATTATGGAAAGATTAAGGAAGCTATTCCATGAAGCTAGAAAAGTGTGACCAAAGCATGGACATTAGAAATATCTAGTTTCCTGTGTAATAACCAGTGAGATGATAGTCAGAATGGACTGTCAAATGTGGGAAGGTCTAGACCAGGGGTAGTCAACCATTTTATACCTACCGCCCACTTTTGTATCTCTGTTAGTAGTAAAATTTTCTAACTGCCCACTATTTCCACAGTAATGGTGATTTATAAAGTAGGGAAGTAACTTTACTTTATAAAATTTATAAAGCAGAGTTACAGCAAGTTAAAGCATATAATAATAATTACTTATCAAGTACTTTATGTCGGATTTTCGCTAAGTTTGGCAGAATAAATCTTTATAAAACAACTTACTATAGTTAAATCTATCTTTTTATTTATACTTTGGTTGCTCTACTACCACCCACCATGAAGCTGTAATGCCCACTAGTGGGCAGTAGGGACCAGGTTGACTACCACTGGTCTAGACGATACATTCGAGTATGATAAAGAAAGCTTATGGATAATTTTTTTTTTGTATTTTTCTGAAGTAAGAAACAGGGAGGCAGAGAGACAGACTCTTGCATGTGCCTGACCAGTATTCACCTGGCAAGCCCACTAGGGGGTAATGCTTGGCCTCTGGGCCATTGCTCCATTGCAACTGGAGCCATTCCAACACCTGAGGCAGAGGCCATGGAGCCATCCTCAGCTCCTGGGCCAACTTTGCTTCAATGGAGCCTTGGCTGCAGGAGGGGAAGAGAGAGATAGAAAAGAGAGGGAAAGGTGGAGAAGCAGATGGACACTTCTCCTGTGTGCCCTGGCCGGGAATTGAACCCAGGACATCCAAATGCCAGGCCGATGCTCTACCACTGAGCCATCCAACCAGGGCTGCTTATGGATAATTTTGAATGTCAAGATCAAAATTAAGACTTGATGCATCAGGTACTCTGACCACACATAAAATGGGTAAGGTTACGGTGTATGTAAAACAACCCCAAATCCTCAGACTTTAGTGATTGATATATACATATATATCATTACTGGTATATATATATATATATATATATATAATATGTTAATACACACACGCACATACATACATGCATCCACATTCACACGTATACATACACTCATGCAACCTGTTCATCGCAGGTAGGCTGCAGAGTTCTGTTCACAGTCACTCAGGTCCCCTCTGAGGGAAGCTAGCTCTTTGGGTGAATCTGCATTTTGCCAAAGCATGAAATGTGAAACGTAGTGACATTTTCACCTGGAATAACACAGACCACTTCAATGTGGATTTTTTTTTTTCACTGAGGAACAGCTTTTAATTGACATACATAATAAGGAATGTAGCCTTTGGTTGCATTTTACAAATATGTATTTCCTAATTTCTTTTTTTCTATATTTTTTTGCCCAGTCTTTCTAGATATTATGAGCTATATACAAATTAAACAAACAGAGCAATTTTCCTTTAGCGCCTCATCGTTTTCTCCAGATGATACAAATAAATCTGTGAAAGAGAGGAAGCATATAAGGCATTATGCAAGTATGTGATGGGAAGAGAAGAAAAGACAATTGTTATAAATTTAGAAACAAATAAAATAAAACCCATCAACATGAATTGAAATGCTGCAGTGAGGATGCCTCATTCTCCCCTCATTTAATCCCATTCCAAGCACTTGAGAAAACAAAGACTTCTGCATACCTAAAAGAATTAATAAAATACCCTGCCACTTCTTACACATCTTTAAAAAGAAGGGCAAAATATTTCATTTATTTTTATATAGGTTATGTATATATTTAATAGAACTGTTAACTTGACAGATATATACTATTTTAAAAATTACATATTAAAACATTTTTACTAATATATTATTAAATTTTCACATATTACATTTATACATATTATAACATTTCTTTAGAATAAAGTTTGCCCTGACCGGTTGGCTCATTGTTAGAGTGTCAGCCCAGTGTGTGGATGTCCTGGGTTCGATTTCCAGTCAGGGCACACAGGAGAAGCGCCCATCTGCTTCTTCACCCCTCCCCCTCACTTCTCTCTTTCTCTCTCAGTCTTCTTCTCCTGCAGCCATGACTCAATTGGAGCCAGTTGGCTCCAGGTTGAAGATGGCTCCATGGCCTCCACCTCAGGTGCTAAGAAGAGCTCGGTTGCTGAGCAGTGGAGCAATGCCCCAGATGGGCAGAGCATCACACCCTAGAGGGCTTGCCTGGTGGATCCCGGTTGGGGTACATGTGAGAATCTGTTTCTCTGACTCCCCTCCTCTTACTAAATTAAAAAAAAAAAGGAATAAAGTTTATAGTCTAATGCTCGTCAATGTAATTCATACTAAGTACTCTACTAGATGGTGTATAAATATTTTCCAAAAAGTTAGAACATGCAAACCACTAAAGTGCTGCTCTCAGGTTGAAGGCAAAATAAACCCCCTCAACATCTATGATGAAAAGACTTTTTAAAGTCAGTTTATGTAAATGATTGAAAAAGTAAATGTAAGGTATAATTTTCACTCATTTAAGAACAATTGCTGAAATTTCATGAAACTAACATCTTAGAAATTATTTTAAGTAGATCAGCATGTGCAGGAGCTTTACACTGTATAGCCAAACTATCCAACTTCTCTCTGATAGAGGCCCAGGATTCTTTTACACTGCAGACTATAAGGACAATGGGATGACACCGATTTTATGAATTATTTAAGGATATACGGTTGTTACAAAAATATTTACTTTTTAAATGGATTACAATTGCACATGATTTTTCAAACAAAAGGAAAGTTGTTTGAAAGTTAGCATAATTTTGTTTTTGCTTTTAAATGAGAAGTGTCTAATGTCATGGTTCTGGGTTTGGCTGGTGAAAGACACAAAGCCCCTGTGACACAGTCAATTGGATAGAAGCATCACCTGTCATTCAATATTTAAGCCGTTATTATCACTGTGAATGATTGAGTTGTCAACTCTGTAAGCCAGACAGGGAAGAAACACTACCTGCAAAGATCTTAACATGTATTTGTCTCCAGCCAAATAAATAAGTGACAGGGGTTTTTTAATGGGAAACCAGAGGAGGCAGAAATACAAGTGGGAGGTGTGCTGTGAGCTTGCTGGACACCCACCTTCCGAGTTGCGTCTTTCCTAGCCCTTCACCAGTGTTGAGCCCTTTTTGGAGTGACTTAAGACTACAAGAATTATTTGTGGTGATACAGAGTATAACAGTACTAATGCCGTATATGTCAACATGTCAAGTCATCAAGCGTAATGCATTGCAGTACTTGCCTCAGTTCTTGGACAAATGCCTAGAGAATGCCTTAAGCTGCTTCTGCCTTTCAACTGGACCTCTACTCTAATGCCAAAGAGACATTTTTATTTAAGGTATACATTATTAGTTTGCATCCTCAAGGCAGCTCTTCTGTTTATATTTCTTTTAACTGTGAGTTCTCAATTCTTTTGAAAATGAAAGGGATTAACCTAGTGGTATGAGGTTTAAGGTGGCTGCATTTGGGTTTTTAATGTGGTATCAGTCATGAATGAAAGCAGTTAAGTTTCCTGGGCACCTTCTCTGTTAAGTAGTGTGGTTTATTCACCTTATTGCTTATGTGCCCATTCTATAACAGGCTATGTCAGTTTGTTATACATTTCATTGGAGGCGTATATTGGAACTTTATATTGATAAGTAACAAACAAAAATACATGAATGGCGGTGAACTGTAAGTGCACATGATAGCAATATGAGATAAATGGTCATGTTGCTTCACATTCTTCAACTTGATCTGTCTCTAAGCAAGCCAGTTTAAAATTATTTGAAGAGAGTGACCAAAAGTTAGCAGAAGATTTGATTTGGCGTCCTTGTCAGAGTACATACTCAAATTCACGATCATTCTCAAAACATCCACCAGAGGATAACATGTTTTTAAAACTTTTTACAACTTGTGTCTCTCATTCTTACCATGTGACAGTTCAGTGACAACAACATCACCCCCTTCTCTCTAGTCCTCTTGTCATTGCTGTGATGTGATGTCATAGATGTCTGCTTCTGGCTCTTCTCATTCCGCAGTGCCAGGAGGCTATATTTGGAGTTCTCTCTTGGAAGCAGTTCTATCCTTTTGAAATGTTTCTTTATTCTTTAAGACCTCGGCAACTAGGTGTTCTAGAAAATGAGCACTAGGCTCACTTTCCTAGTTTAACATTTCAATTTCCAAACTTACCCTACATATTTCAATCACAGAAGAGGATAGAAGAATATATAAAGCTAGAAGGGAGGAGATAAGACTTGGCATTGATAGGATATAGTCCTTAAAAATGTAAGAGAATCTTTCTATTTTTTTAAAAAAGATAATTCAATAATGTGCATAACAGGAAGATGAATTTTTTAAATCAGCAATCCTTTTTCCTACATATGAATAACTAGGTAGACAATATAAACGGAATACATACTCTACTTATAATAGAACTGAAAATGAATAAATATAAAGGGAAAAAACAAGAGAAAATGTACAAGATATATAAAAATACTATTTAGAATATTACTGAAGGATATAAAAGAAGACTTGATTAAATGCAAGGACAGATCTGTTTTGAGATAGGAAACAATATTATAAAGCTACTCATTCTGCCTAAAATAACCCATAAAAGTGGAATCATTGTGAATTTTCCATATAAACAGTGTATATGAGAAACTAGATAAGTTAGTTAGCAAAAATAACAATGAGATGGATAACCTACCTGTTAAGAGAATTTTATAAATCTGTATTAATTAAAATACAATACTGGCACATTAAAATATAGTCGAAGGAACAAAATAGAATATCTATTACTTAAGCTCAGTACATTTAGGGATTTGCCTGAGATAGATTATAGCATTGAAAATATGTGAGGAAATGGAAATTAGTCAGTATGGAACTTGGTAAGCTACAGCTTCTAGAAAAGTAAATAACATTTTTATGTCTAAATAGATTTTAGATGAATTGACTATTCAAAAACAATACAGACACAGAAATAAATATTATAAGAAAACACAGGGCAGTATATAAACATATAACATTGGAAGGGGCATGTCTTTCTAAGCCAGAGAACCAAACCCAGATGCCATAAAGGAAAAGATGAAAAATTAGATAATATTGGGAAAGTTGCATGAAAAAAAAATAGCATAACAACATTAAAAGGAGGAGCATAAATTGAAAAATATTTTTAGCCTATGTGATAGCAATGCCTACTTTGATTCACCAGCATTGGTCACAGGTAAAGGTTGGTATTCAGACTGACTATGACTGAATAGCAAGCTTACTTAGATTTAAAAAGGGACAAAGGATAGGTGACAGCAGAGCATGTACAGCAACAGCATAGTAGATACTCAGTTATGCAGAGCAGCTTCTAAGTATGCCAGTGCCTTGAGTTGGGATAAACATGGTCACCATGGACCAGGCTGAGTGGGCACAGATCAGTAAAGACGTCGGCTCTAGGGGCCCTCTGGTTTTTCTGCCTTGCTAATGATGTAACTCCTTGCCTCACTTGCCAGTGTTCTCTGGTGTACCTGCATCTCGCCAATCCCAGGTTACCAAAACCCTGATTACAGGTTATGTCTGTGGTTCCCAAATTTTACTGCACATTGGAATTCTGATGCCCAGGCAGTATCAATATCAATTAAATAATATTTGGGATGAAAAGAAATGGTCCTAAAGTGATTCAAAATATTGGAACCATTGCATTATTCAATAAACAAACTTGATAATCAATTCTTAATTCAGTACAAAACAATCCCCTAGATGCCAATTCATCTTAGATCCAGTATACGTTACTTGAGTGTATGTTGCAAGAAGATTTGGCTAAAGATCTAAGCTACGCAAGAAATAAACTATAAACCCGATGTTAACTAACTCCTTCCAGTGAAAAAGACCTAATTTCTTCAGTATTTAAAGCTATGCTATTCAATATGGTAGCCACTAGCTATATAAGGCTATTTAAATTTAAAATTTTATTCATTAAAATGAAAGAAAATTAAAAATAAAGTTTCCCTGTCAGACTACCCACATTTTAAGTGCTCAGTACTGGTAGTCCGCTACTGGTTACTGTATTAGTGCAATTCTAGAACACATCCATCACCGCAGAAAATTCTGTTTGTACATATACAAAACAGTTTTTAAAATTAATAACAGAAATTGAGCATTATTTAGTTTAAAGAGGCAAAATATATACCGGCAGTTCATAGAAAGAAAAACATGATATTTAAATATGTAAAATTGTGTTTTCAGTATTGAAGGAATGCAAATTAAAACAAGGGTCAGGTTACACTCTCTGAAAGATTGAAACAAATGTGAATGTTGGAACTACATTACAGTGTTATTTAAGACATAATTTCCCCTGAGAATCTAGCTTAAAAGTATTCCCTGTGCTATATGTTCAAGTATTATGTGTTATGAAATCAACATTTTAAAAGAGAACACGATGATTTAAGACAGGAAAACACTGCCATGGGGCGTGGGGGAAAGGGTGTTGTCAACCCCGCTCCGGGGGAGAAGCTCGGGGGAGAAGACGTAGGTGCGAACTCGAACTTGCCAGAAGGTAAGGAAGGAGTGTTTTTAGTATTGAAGGAGCTCAGTCCAAAACAATGGTGGTTAATGCTTGAAATCTGTCCAAATATATAATCAACACCAAAAAGCAACTCAAACAACTGAAGGGGTTTATCCCACAGGTTCACTTGCACTGTGCAAAAGAAACATGCAGGGACGTTCACTGCCTGTAACAGCAAAACAGCATTGACCCAGTTCATCAGCAGTAGCTCCTGTGCTTAAGGGAATTGCAGTACCTCCCCACAATGGGATGATTTATGGCCATCAAAAAACATGATATAAGAATATACTGGCTGTTTCTGGAGTGAACTTGCAGTGAGCTCTCATTTGATACCAAAGAATGAATCATAAAGAGTGACACAAAGAGGTGGGGGCTGTGAATAGATGAATGCATGTTTGTTTAATAAAAGCACAGGTAAACATCAGGTTTATATGAGGTTTCAAATGGGATCAGAAAGAAAAGATAATAGGAGGATGGGGGGGAAGTAATCTAATTATTGAATTTTTAAGAAAAATGGTTAATAGCTATTTTCTACTTCTTATATGACATTATCTTGTATGACTTATTGCTAATAGAAAGTCTATGAGAGTTGTCAGGATGAAGCATCATATTATTTTTAATATATTTATTTTATTGGTAGTTTATATCTATCTATTTATACAGTGGTTGGGTGTTCTTTGATCATATTATGACCGAATAGAAAAACATCTTCGTTCTGATACTAAGTTGATCTCTGAGTCAGTGCCCAGTCAGAAAAGCAGAGGTTACCCCGAGCATCTGAAACTGGGCAGTGGTCAGAGGAAATTGGTTGCAGGTGATGGACAGCTGAGCAGTCCACTGAGACGGGGGAGGCAGCTCAGAGCTTAGCAACAGCAAGAAGACGCTGTAACTCCAAGAGCTGGAGGGATCCTGAGAAGGTGGTGCTTCCAGAGCTTAGAGGTTGACGTTGTCCAGCTAGTCCTACAACCACGTCCGGGGCTGCCCATTAGAGGATTGTGGAAGCAGAGGGCTGCCCATTGGGTGTAGCCTCGTAAAAGACAGCCACCCTCGAGAGGCTGCTTGAGGCAGAGAAAAGAGGGAGGAATCTCCTGCCTCCTCCCTTTCCTTTCGCCCCCCCAGTCTCTCCCTAGCGCCCACATGGAAGCTTGCCAACACAGGAGCCTCGTTCACCCCACTCAGCCCTCCTGAGTCCCAGAACAGAGCGGGGAAACAAAGACTCATGGTTCTCAGTGACATAAGAAAAGGACCAGTACAGGCCCAAGGAGGCCTGTTACTAAGGACAACGCCCCTCTGTGAACTGCTGCTGCTGCTTTTTTTTTAACTCAACAGGATGGGGTGCAGGTAGAATCCAGGTACTAATTGAGTGATCTCATTCCTTTCTAGTAAAATTGCATTCTTCCCCATCAATCACAAAGAAAAGAGATCAATACATTTCGATACTGAAGAAATTGAGATTTAAGATAGTAAGTCCCCCCTAGGTTTATGTAACTGGTGCCACATTTATAAAACTTTATATGTAGCTCTCTTCCCTTCTGCTGATATTCACGAATATGCAAAGCTAGCAGCAAACGGCGTTTCACTGTCCTGAAAGAAGAGAAGCCATGGTGAAGATGAAATCACTGCTTTAGTGTCATTTCTTGTTTTTTGGGTTTTTTTTTTCACACTATCTACTCGAAGGCAGTAGAATGATGCTATCTTTAATAAATTATGGATTCAGTCCTTTGCTGTTTATCAAAATATGTACTGCAGTTCAAAGTATAGTTTTGCTTTCTATGTGGGAAAGATAGCATTTGCTTTATTCCTCGTCAAACATTTGCAGAAGAGTGCCAAGGCTCACTGCAGAGAGCCAGGTAGAGGAGTTTTTTTGTTTTTTTTTTTGTGAATTCATATACACCTGTTGTTGCTTCTGGGATGGGGTTTTTACATGCATTGGTGTACAAAAAAACAGCACGCTACTATGTATATTTTATTGAAATGTTTTGCTTGGCTGGCCGACCTGAGGACTCTGTCCAGCTCCAAACCCCGCACATTTTATTGATGGCTTCCTTGTGTACCACAGCTCCAATTTCAGATGCTTGATCGTGTCGCTTTTAGGATCCTCAGCCAGCTTTCTTCTACTTCCACAGGCTTCCTCTGGGTCATGCTCTTCATTTATCTGAGACAGGCTTGCCAGATATTCCTCAGTGCATCGCTTCCAACTCAGGGCCTTCCAGCCACTTATGCTCCAGTCCCTCCTGCCCCATCGCTGTTCCAATACTCACTAACGGTCATCTAGGGTCTTATTTCCAATAACATCTGCAATAGTGTTAGTTCCAGGCAGTCCTTTTGTGGATTACTTTTCATGGTTTGTTATATATAACTTTGATCAAATGAACTTCAAACTCATTCATATATTTTTCATTTTCTTTCATTCTACTTATATGTTTTGCTTTAGTCCAGATTCTATACTTGACGTAAATAAATACCCAAATATTACTGGCTCAAATGCATAGTATGTATACTGTCTCCATCAAAAAGTATAATCATTTCCTAGTTAAGGCTGTGAATTCCTAGGAGGTAGGATATCATGCTTTTTGGCTATTGTGGTTTAGAATAGATATTAATAATGCCATAATGGTAAAAGGAAACACTTTTATAATTACTTACTTCAAATCTAAAATACAATAATCTGGTGATGTGTTGCTGGTTTACAATGCAGAAGTCTGTGTATGTACTGAGATGAAAGCATGAATCTGATATTTTATATAAATCGTGGAAGAAAAACTCTTAGTCATAACAGCCAGGACCTGAACCATATAGCTTATTCATCCATATTCCCAATTGCCTTTACACTCACAACTCTTTAAGTTAGCATTGTCTAAGATTTTCTCTCCATATTGTTATCTACATCTTCCTCCTTTCAGAAATGTTCACAAAGAGTAATCCTTTGGGTGATTGAGAAGAGCCATGCTATTGAAACGATTCAAGAGGGAGGGCATTTGTCCAGAAAGAGCCGTTAATCTGAAAGGAGGAGAGAAAACACGAGGCAAAAATACCAGGAACTATTCTGCAGAGTTGCGTCTGTAAATCAGAGGGATGCAGTTCAAAAGAAATCATGTTTGATTTCTAGTCTGCAAATGAAAATTTTATTTGGCTTTGAACTCCTGTCTTCCGTTCTCCGTTTCTTATTGTTATTATTAATCTCTCATACTGAAAGGTTGTCTTCCTTCTGGAGCCTTCAACATTTTAAGTACTTAATAATAGGGTTCTTTTTCAATACAGGAGAGAGAAGAGAAAAATTGCTGGAGCAGTGCAAAGAGATCCTGAGGGAGCAATGGCTTTATTACACGATGTCAGAGTAATCATGAGTTGGGGGTGGGCTGGGGAATATCAGTTTCAGGGAATAGCTTGTATTTATTTTAGCAAGTTTGTGGAAAGTTGTAGGAAATTGTCCCAAGAGCTACAAAGCTATTATGGTAATAGCGGTTCCATCTTTTTCACCTAAAATAACAAAAGGTTAAAAAAAAACCTTTTTTTTTTACTGTGCCACTTTGGAAATAGCTTTTCTAGTCTTACATCAGAATAAACATGGGAATTAGTTAAGTTCACAGTGATATTTGTTATCTCTTTAAAAATCTGTATGCCAAAAAATAATAAGTAAATACTGAAACATCTCTAACTTGGAAAGGAATTGGTTTATCCAGTCTCCTTTAATCCATAAAATCAAACCCTTTGGATACGTGCATACAACACTGAATTTCCATATGGGCTACTTCCACTTTCCTAGTTTGCACTTTTATTTTTTATTTATTTATTTTTTTGTATTTTTTCTGAAGTTGGAAACGGGGAGAGACAGTCAGACAGACTCCCGCAGGAGCGGGACCGGGATCCACCTGGCACGCCCACCAGGGGGTGATGCTCCGCCCATCGGGGGTGTCGCTCTGTTGCAACCAGAGCCATTCTAGTGCCTGAGGCAGAGGCCATGGAGCCATCCCCAGCGCCCGGGCCAACTTTGCTCCAATGGAGCCTTGGCTGCGGGAGGGGAAGAGAGAGACAGAGAGGAAGGAGAGGGCGAAGGGTGGAGAAGCAGATGGGCGCTTCTCCTGTGTGCCTGGCCGGGAATCGAACCCGGGACTCCTGCACACCAGGCTGATGCTTTACCACTGAGCCAACTGGCCAGGGCTCCTAGTTTGCACTTTTAAATTCTTAGCCTTTCAATATTTAATCTGTCTGAGCTGAGTAATTTACAGTGTGTTCGTAAAGTCATGGTGCAGTTTTCACCAGTCATAGGAAAGCAATAAAAGACGATAGAAATGTGAAATCTGCACCAAATAAAAGGAAAACTCTCCCAGTTTCATACCTATTCAGTGCAGTTCGATGTGGTCTCACACACAGATTTTTAAGGGCTCCTTAGGTAGCTATCCCGTATAGCCTCTACAGACTCATCCATGACTGATGGCCTACCAGAACCAGTTTGGGGGTTTCTCCACCAAACTGCTGGTTTCCTTCAACTGCTTATCCCACCGAGTAATGTTAATCTTATGTGGTGGTGCTTCGTTATAAATGCACCGATATTCACATTGCACTTTGGTCACGGATTCGAATTTAGCGAGCCAGAGAACACACTTAACTTTCCTCTGTACCGTCCACATCTCGACTGGCATGGCCATGGGCTGCTCTGCTGTATATATACACGGTGTTACGTCATCATCTGCGCATGCGCACATGCTGCCACATCATCCTACAGAAACTGGGAGAGTTTTCCTTTATTTGGTGCAGATTTCACATTTCTATCGTCTTTTGTTGCTTTCCTGTGACTGGTCAAAAGTACACCATGACTTTATGGATACACTGTATATACAGGTACTTGCTTATAGCACAGTTTTTTAAAAAAAGACATTTCCACCAATAAGGAACTACATTTTGTGTGATTAGAACAGGCATGTTCATGAAGATATATTCCTTCTGTCTCACCCTACTTTGAACATTGCACTGAGCTTCACATGGAGGCATTCGTCACGTGGGAAACCTGTGTGATTTTTTTTTGTGGTGGGCCACACCACAGAACAATGGCTCTCAGTTACCTCCACTCCAGGGAGAATCCCTGAGAAGTGTCCTCTCCTCTCTTCTCTCCCAGTGAAGCTCGTCATCCCCAGGCTTCTGGACTGGAAACAGAGTAAACATGACTGGGCCTGATAATCTGGGGCAAGGGTAGCAAACACCATTGGCACACTGTGTTACAGTGCTTTCTGAAAACAATGGCCCTATTTCTCGTGTCTGGGCCAAGAGTCGGTTGAATAGTTGGAATATCAAATCAATCCAGTTCAAAGCACTGGAGCTATAACATACAGAAAGAGGAAGAGATAGAGTCTGTGGGTGGCAGTGAAGGATGTCATCTCTGTCATCAGATTGCAAGCCTTTGGATGCAGGCATCATCTCTCCCAAGCTGTGTGATTTTGGGCAAGTTGCTTTTACCTTCTCTGCAAAGTGGGCACAGCAATAATACATTCTGTAAAGAATTTATGTGAAAGTCAAATGTAAAAGGAAATGAAAATGAATATGAGTAGGAGAGGGGAAGAAAATAGAGAAGGAGGGAGGGAGGAAAGAAGGAAGGAAAGAAAGAAGCATTGCAAAATTAAATGCAAAAAAAAAAAACAAAAAAAAACAAAAACGCCTCATGCAAAGCTAACAATAGATCTGAGGTTATCAGCAGTTCAGCCAACAGGTGAAACAGGTGCGAGTAAAGGGCTGGCTGAACACAGTGGTTTTGGAAAGGAAACATGATGAGGATGGGAGAGGAAATGACAGACTCTTCCCAGTAGTTCGGGTATAGAAGGGGAATGGCATGGTGATAAAGAGACAGCGACGAGTGATGCATAGAGCAATAGAGGGCTTGTAAGTTGAGGGACTAGAGCAGGATAACTTGAGCAGTTAAACCCTTGGAGCTCCAGAGGTTGAATATGAAGGTGATTGCAGAGTAGGTAACAGAACAAGGGGATCCAGACCACACTGGGTTTTGAAAAGAGGCATATCTTTTTAAAAAGAAGAAGAAGAAAAATGTAAAGACAGGTTTGAATTTCTGTCTTTAGAAAGGGCCCTTGATGTACAGAAGGTCCCCTACTTACTGAGAACACAGGGAGAAGTGAGAATGGAGCCAGCTAGGGAAAGAATCCCAGCACAGCACTGAGGGGCCATCTTAGTCTGAAGACCACAAACGGAGCATTTGGTTCTCTCCAGCCGTGGGCAGCTGCCCAGATTCTTAGTTTGACCCACGTTGCCGTCTACAGGGATACTGTGGTGGGAGGAGGTGAGGGAAGGGACAGCACGGGCTGTCAGGAGCACAGAGGAAGGAAAGCACCATTGGGTTAGCACCATGTAAGGGAGAAAATCAAGGGGCTGCTGATGGGAGATTGTATTAGCCCAAGTTCTCCAGAGAAATGGAAGCAACAGGATGTGCACAGATTTACTTTAAGGAATTAGCACACGTGATGTGGGGGGTTGGCAAGTTCAAAATCTGCAGGATAGGCCTGAAGACTGGAAGTTCAGGGAGAGTTTTGGCTGGAATCCAAAGTGGTCTATTGGCAGAATTCCCTCTTCTGGTGGGGTCAGTCTTTTTTCTACTAACGTGTTCAACTGATTGATGGGGCCCAGCTACATATTGGAGAGTAATTGCCCTACTCAAAAGTCTACTGATTTAAATGTCAATCTCATCTAAAAAATACCTTCACAGAAACATTTAGAATAATGTTCGACCAAATGTCTGGGTACTGTGACCTAGCCAAGTTGACACATAAAATTAACCACCACTGAGATGGAAGGATTGGAGGGGAGAGTGGAGCCACTGAGGCTGAAAAGTAAGTAAGAGTGGGAGGATGGGAGTGAGGGAGCTGCGATGATCTAGTGGTCCAGGGTCAAAGAGCAGAATATAAACCTTTCCAACCTCAGAGACGGTGCAACGACAGGAAATGATTAAGGACCAAGGTGGTGGGCAAGGAAGTGTTGAACAGAAGCCTGTGAAGGTCATTGAAGTCCAGGGTGTTTTATGGGTCATCCAAAGGACATTGAAGCAGACAGAGGGTTACTGAGAAGACTGCAGTGAATAGGAGGGAAAGACCAGTCGTTTGGGAGCGGACCCAAGCCGAGAGGGGCAGAGTTTCCTCTGGTCATCTAACACTCACCGAACAAGGAGAAGAAATGTGTTCTCTCTCTCTTTCTTTTGCTGGTTTATTTCCATGAGAAATAAAGAAAAAATTCTATGGAATTGACAGAAGACCTATACAAATACTTAATGACTCCATGGAAATATAGCATTTGGGGAAAGAAAGCAAACTTCACTTTAGGTTCCAAAGGGCTGATTTGGATTTCCCGGGGCCTGTTGATTTCTGCTGGAGGCAGCTGCGCGGACACACCCAGAGGTGGCGTCCTACGGCTATCTGGGCATCCCCTGAGCCCAGGCAGGTGGACACGTGAATTAACTGTCCCAGATGCGTGCCTTCATTCTGCACCATTTCTTGGTTTTTATAAGGTTTAATTAAAGCTGAGCTTTACTCTCTGGTCCTTACCAGATTACTCGAATTCATAGAAAGATGTGGGAAATAGGAGAAAAGAATGCAAGAGGATCATGATTTTTGGAAGTTACTGTGTAAGGCATCCCAGGGAAGTTCACATATCTTGAAAGAGAATGAAGTTAGCAGGAATTCTTCACGCCTTGCCTCCCCTCACCACAAATCTAGAGTTAGATAGTATTCCTCTACTGGTTTGCATTCTAGTTACAATTTTCTATGAAAATAATTTTAAGTTGCAAAATATTTTCTCATTTAAACTCTCTTTGCAGTTGGCATTGGGTTTCCTTCCTTTCTCCCTTTCTGATTTAAGCCGAGTCAATTTCAGAATATGCCCCTGTTTCTGATTTTGTCTTCCTATTGCCATTGTACCTTGTAGATTGCAGCCAGAGGTCACACCCTAATCACTCAGATGCTGTTTTATCATTCATGTGAGATGCATCTATTAATCATGTTTTTCCTCCCAGTGGAACTGGAGATTAATCAAGCTGTGACATTTTTTTTTGAGCAACTTCCTGTATTCTACTTCTGATTTAGTAGTTACCGGCACACATCAGTTTCAATCATTACCGACTGATCTTAGCTGGTTCTGGCCAGGACAATGGTCCTCATCTTTTCTCTAAATTGACGCATAGATGTGTAATATTCTGGCTTCTTGTTCTGTAGCTGAGTTAATGATTTGTGAAGGATTTCTCTATGCTTAACTTCAGATTTAAAAAGTTATGTTTAACATCCATATAATGCTCTACATCTTGATGACCTCAGGGTGTGAAGCCTTTGACGGTGGGTATATTTATCTGTCTAATTTAATGACATTCAAAGTTTCTCCAGCAAGTGCTCAATGTAGAAAGTCAGAATTATTAAATGAATGTTCTGCATATTTCTTGCGAAAAATAATCTGTCTACTGAAATTCAGTTTTACCGCAGTTTCTTAAGACATTCTAGGTCCATTATATTATTAGGGGAAATGTGTTTGAAATAACCCTATGTATTTATATTTAGGACTAAATGACATGTGCTATAATTAATTTTAATTTAATTTGAATAAGATATATCTAGAGGGTTTGTGGCATATAATACAGAAATCGGGGGGGTGTTAGGGTGGCACCAGGTACTTCTGATTGCTGAGGGGATCCTGCTGTTTCTGGCATGATTATACAGACCTAGGATTTGTGTATGCTGATCAGTTCCGGGCCTCTCTGTATCACATAATTGGTCTTGGTTTCATTGATGAAAAGAACATTAGAAACCAAGTTCCATGCTTTTCCTTAGATTACTTTGAAATCAGTGTTGCTCCACTTTAAAGGGAAATGACAGGTGCATTATGTATTTTGTAACTTTTCTGCATTTTAAAAATGTTCACAGCTCTGTGAATAGAGTCAAACACAGTATAACAATAAGATGACTAAGAGATGACTTTGAAACAGAATGTGATTAGGGGGATTTTTTTTTTCTTGAAAACATTCGTCAATTGCTTATTTGAGATACTACTTCTGTGTTACTGAAGAACTGTGTTGTTACCACTAGACAATGGTTGGAACAAACAGAACAGCATATACTTGAACCATCCATAAATATCTAAAGTTTCTGATGATGTAGCAGTTACTGAGGATAGAGCCAATGAGTGCTCAGGAAGTCACATGTGTACAGGATACTTCTTTCATACTACAAGCACCAATATGTGGAACCTTAAGAATGCTGAGAAAAAAGGACGATCCATCATGAACTCAGCTACTTTCTTTTACGTTAGATGTCTGCTATGACAATCATTATTTTATTATTATTCATTACTGACCACCTGCGCCTTGTGTCCTGTTATTTTCCTCTGTGGCTATGTTCTGCAAAGTTCCCAAGTTTTTCTTCATCCCCTGGAATCTCGTTTCCCTATTGCCTATTATCACCTACCCACAGCTACTTTCCCCTAAAACTTTCCTGGCAAGTTCTCAATGCTTTCACGCTGTCTTCCCTAAAATGCATTTTATTGGATGGGCTGAATTTTAAAATCTAACAACTGAAATGAAAGGACCTTTTGTCATAAGTTGACATTCTCCAAGCCCAGCAGCCCCTAGACACTTTAACATAAAGGCCACTCACATGCCTTTGGAGTGAGTCCCCAAAGGTGACACTTGAGACAGACACAGTAACCTTCCGGTTCCTCCCTCGCCCCCAAGTCTTTTCCCAGCAGAGACTCTGAGAGATATGCACTTCTGTAATGAGAAGCCATAATAATAATTCTGGCATCATGCTAGTGGAAAGAGAATGCAGGTGTCCAGTGATACATGAGAAATTACGTGAGAAAGGGTGACAAAATTTACTCTAGGAAGTCTGGGGCTCTATGTTTCCTTCTTTCATAACATCATCACTTTCATCTGGATAATCCTTGGAAGGTGAAGACCATTTAAGAAGATTAACATGTGTTTTATCTCTACCCCTCACATTTGTTTAATTACCTTGACAAAGACAAGGGGAAGAAAATGGGTAGGGTCTATCAGCGCTTATTTAAATAATGGATGGAAATAGACATATTTACATATTTGCTTATATTTTTTCAAAAAGTGGGAAGATAAGCAAAACAATTTTAAAAATGTTACCTCTGATAATTTATGAAGGGAAGGAATAAGGAAGAAGTCAGACTTTTCTGAACATATTGTGTTTTTTAGCTTTGACTATAAAGTGATATATACAATTTAATAATTGTACAACAAACTAAATAAAAGTTATAAAGCTATTTCTAGAAATCAAAAGTAAAATGAACCAAATACACCTTTATGATGAGTCCAAGGAATAAGCACACAGAGGGAATTATTTTAAAGATCTTTAAAACACAGTAATTTGTGTGTCCTTCCTGATTTAGACCTAATTGCCCCCCCCAAAAAAAATCTTAAATGTCTTTCAATAATTCAATTTTATTAATGAATGACACTAATTGTATTTTACTTAAAATATTTTATTGTGGTAAAAATTTATTCTGATAAAGCAGGTAAGTGATTGTATTAATATTATTAGAAATTGTAATTTCAGTATAAGAGAAATCTAAAATGTGAATATGTTAAGTAAATTTCCTGCAATCAGTTTGAACTGGATTTATCAGTATAAACTACAGATTTATTTTCTCTTAAGGAAAACTATTTTCTGGTTATGTCTGTGACCAATGTAAAACAGGGATCTACCCTAGCACCTAGATATGAGCCCCAAATGCTATTTTACTCTAAAAGGACCTAGGGTTCCTTGTGGGAGATGGCTGAGTCCAGATCAGGGGCATGAAATGTACAAATCTGGAATACCCTATGCCAGAAAAGCAGGATCTTGTCAAGGACCACCGGCGTCTTGCCGAGGAGACAAGGGAGCCAGCTCAGAAGGGATTTCACTGGCCAGAGCGAAACACTGGAACGTTAACAAGAATGATTCCAGAAAAGCATTAAAACACCAAATAAGTTAAACATTCATGAATCCATAATGGTGCAAAAGGATCCTTATCACCATCATTGAAGGGTGCTACGGAATTAATTCATTATTCTGAACGCTGGTTCATAGAGGAAAAATCAAGTATTTTTCTACTTTTTCTGATTAAACTGCATCTCAGGCTGAGTATTTGATGAGAGGAAGTTTCTCTTTACAGAAGTACAGGGGTCCTTGGGTTACAGAAGTCTCAACATACGATGTTTCTAGTTTATGATGCTCACTTCCATTAAAACTTAAAAAAATCGAGACATGAGTGTTTCAACTTATGCAGTAAGCATTGTAGTTACAGACGACGTGGGCAAACTAGTTTGGTTGCGCGGCAGAAGAAGATGCAGTAACGCGGCCTGTGAGTGAGGGAGTTGGCATCCCCCAGTATACTTACCTTCGCCATTTTGGACTGTTAAAAGTGCAAGTGTTCCGTTTGTGTTAGGCTACGGTGTGTTTCAACTTATAGCCAAATTTGGGTAACGTCTCTGTCATAGGAATGGAACTGTGTCATTACCCGAGGACCCCCTGTATTCTAGGTTAAAGAAAGATGTTGAGGAAGGGATGATGGAATCAGAATGCTTTCATGTTATAACCTCCAATGAGATAGTACTTAGAGAACATCAGTGTTCTTTGAAGAATTCTTGCTAAAAAGTAAATGAAATCAAGCCTCAGAATCTACCCACAAGTTTCTAAACACTATAGGAACAGAAGGACATGTCATGTGACACCACAGGGAGGCAGTCAGCAAACTATGGGAAACTGTGACCAGTGGCCAGCCTTCTCCCATAAACAAATGAAGGAAAATAAAAGGGAAAGCGATCCATTGGTAAGAAGAGGTTTAAGAGAAACAACCAAGTAAAACATGGATATTTCCGGTATTCTGACTTGAACAATACTGCATCCCCATGCACGCACACTGGCATGGGCACTTGCTGTAGATCCACAATTGTCACAGGATGTTGATGACATTACAGAACTATGGTCAGTATTTTAGGTGTTGGCATTAAATTGTGCTCTTGCTTCAAAAAGAATTTTTATTCCTTAATGATAAATTTTGAGATATTGATATTTATGCGTGAAATAATATGATGTCTGAGATAAATTTAAAACAATCTAGTAGGAGAGGTGATGACCTGGGAGGGGACGTAGGTGTAGATGACATAAAACTGACCACAGCTTAGTAATCTTTGGAGCTGGATGCGTGTGACTTTTATTGTTCTATTTTCCCTTACTTTAATATATGTTTGAAAATGTCCATAATAAAAATTTTAATGCCATATAATCGTTTTCTCCTCTTTAAATTTTTAGTAGCTAAAGTTTCCATTCCTACACAATATAATTTTACTTGCAATAAGGCTGACGATTGTGAGCACCATTAGGACCAAGTTGAATAAAATATCGAGATTAATGTGAGTTTGGTTGCTTCAGTCAGGGATGCGAGGAGGAGGCCCAGGCCCAAGTGAGGCCTGTTCTAACAGAGCATTCAGGCTGGGAGTGGGGGCGGGGGAGATGAAAGCTTGCTGCTGCGAAGACATAGTGAAAGGGAAGGAGAAGAAAAAGAAATGAGGGAGAGAAGGGAATAGGGGGGTAGCCGTATCTTCTCTGCCTTCTCCACTCCTACACCGCAGTCTTACATGTAGCCATGGGTTACAAAGCTTTGGCTGTGACTAACTTGCTCTTCCCTTTCCCGCACTTGGAGAGTGTGAGGCAGAGAGGAGCTGAGGAGGAGGTGAACCTCTCCTGTGTGTATCTTTATGACGGGGCGGACTCCTTCGCTCCTCCCTCCAGAACACTCAAGGGAAGGTGACTGGAAGTGGACAAGTTAGCCACGCTTTACAGTAATAACCTTGAAACCATCTATGCTGCATTCATGTCAGCTTTTAAAAATCATTTCAAAAGCACACATGTATGCAAAACACATTTCCTACAAGATTTTCTCGTATTATAATTAGTCAGCATCTATATTTATAGTTCTGTTGTTTTTGTCCCCCCTAATATACCTAACCTAAGGTAAAATCGGAAATGGGAACAACAGGGAAAACATGTGTTTCAATACATGAGCTACATTTCAAGTGTGTATTTAAAATTTTTAAGTCATTGATTTCATTTGTAGTCACTATTTAACCAGCTACAATATTTCTTAAAAAATAGCGTAAGGCGAAACTATGGTGAACATGTACATGTAAATTATTCTGACACTTGACAGGTGCAACTTGTCAAGTATGGAACAGCTTCGATGTTAGGATCCTAATTTTAAATCTTAAAATTTTTTATTTCAGGTGTACAGTTCTATAGCACATCTTCTGTTTATTGTATGTGTGTTCACTGCCCCAAGTCGAGTCTCTGCCCGTCACCATTTATCCCCTCTACCCTCTTCTGACTCCCACATCCCCCTTTCCTTCTGGTGATCACCATACTGGTGTCTGTATT
Source organism: Saccopteryx leptura (assembly GCF_036850995.1). Lineage (NCBI taxonomy): Eukaryota > Metazoa > Chordata > Mammalia > Chiroptera > Emballonuridae > Saccopteryx > Saccopteryx leptura. The sequence goes on from NC_089511.1 coordinate 25,884,879, forward strand.
TATGAGTTATCATTATTATCATTATTATTTTTACTTAATCCCTTCAACTTTTCCACCCAGCCCTCTCCCCTCTGACAGTTGTCAATCTGTTCTCTGTATCTATCAGTCTGTTTCTGTTTTGTTTGTTAATTTATTTTTTCATTAGATTTCACATAAAAGTTAAATTATATGATACTTGACTTTCTCTGACTGGCTTATTTCATTTAGTATAATACTTTCCAAATCCACCAGTGCAGTTAGTTGCAAAGGGTATGATTTCCTTCTTTTTTTTTTTTTATGGCCGAATAGTATTCCATTGTGTAAAATATACCTTAGCTTTTTAATCCACCCATCTAAATCTTTAAAAGTCATTTTTTATGTTGATTTGCCTTGATACTTTCTTTGGATTTTTCCAGTTTCCATAAAGCAGTAAGAGCTATTAAATAGAGTTAATTCTCTTTATTCCTGATAGTGATGTTTTATAAAGTTTCCATGAACACCGAATTAGCAAATACTGAAGCACTGCTCCTGAAGGAAATACAGGCTTAGGTTGCTGCAAGCCTCTGGCCACATTTTCATCAACCAGCCAATATATTAATCTGGTTTATGTATGCTTCTGTTTGGAGACACCTCATTTAATATACACTGCTCACAAAAATTAGGGGATCAGGGAACGTGCAGACACTTCAGTACTTTCAGCCTTTTGTATAGTGTATTTTCACCAATGAAATAAAAGTTGGTTTTGCATCTCATTTGCATAATTGAACAACTTTCTTTGACTTGTTGTTTCCTTTTCTGATATACTTGTTTAATAAAAAAATCAAATGCTTTTTTTTATTGCTTCATATTCATTTTGAAATATCCCCTAATTTTTGTGAGCAATGTATATTGTTGACTCATTCACATTGAACTCGTGGCAACAGCAGTGTAACTTATGCCTGAATGAAGCTTATCTAACACATGTATTTCCTCCATAAGACTCCTCTCAGCCTTCACAACTAATGTATAGGGACCCTTTTAAAGAGTAAAATCCCCAACAAAAGTACAAAAATGTGAAAATGTGACACTTGTAGACCATGAACAGGAGGACACGTGTTTACAGTATGAGAACTGAAACAAGAAAGTGGAATGTTGCCTGTTTTAGCTCAGTTGGAAACTCGTACCGGAGGCAACTCAAGTTTTCCACCATCCAGTTCCTGTCCAGATAACTGCAGGGCACCACAAGTATTGATGTGAGGGTTACAAATAACTCAGTGAGTAGAAAAATTTATAAATACAGAATCTGCGAATAAGGAGGACTGACCGTTGTTTTCTATTTGCCTAAAAAGTATGAGATAGGCCACTAACTCTGGTATAGTCTTTCTACAGCTTTTTATAACCTGTTTACAGAACTAACCTTGGGCAAAATCATGAAGTTAATACCTTTTTTCCCCTCTTGGAATAGGCTTTTGTCTTCTCAGTGGTGCACATTTTTAAAAAACAATTCAATCTGCATTTGCTCTGTTAGGAGTTCATAAGACTAAAATCTAAAATGTAAGCCCTCAAAGATAAAGATCACGCTTGCATTGTTTATATTAGTTTTCCAGAGCCTCACTTGTTGCTGTAAGACAGTGGTTCTCAACCTGTGGGTCGCGACCCCAGTGGGGTCGCCTAAAGCCATCAGAAAATACATAATGCATATCAGGTATTTACATTCCGAATCATAATTGTAGCAAAATTACAGTTATGAAGTAGCCACCAAAGTTATTTTTTAGTTTGGGGTCACTGCAACATGAGGAACTGTATTGCGGGGTCACAGCATTAGAAAGGTTGAGAACCACTGTTGTAAGAGGAATGGATGCTCAGGAAATACTTAGACAAAATAAATAAGTATGTGTTGGGAATAGTAGGCATTCTACTGTGGTAAACAGAATAGCCTTCGAAAGATATTCATGTCCTAAATCTCCGAACCAGTGACTGTTACCTTATGTGACAAAGGAGATGTAAGGTTGCGGGTGGAATTAACATTGCTAATCAGCCGATTTTGTGACGGGAAGATTGCCTAGGATTATGCAGGGCAGCCCAATGTTATCACAAGGGTCTTTAAAAGAAAAAGAACGAGGCAGAGGAGGGAATTCAGAGGGAGAGTGGCTATGGAAAGAGGTGGGATTTCTGCAGTGTGAGCAGGACGGACCCTGTAGTTGCTGGCTTTGAAGATGGAGGAAGGCCGTGAATCAAGGAATGCGGGTGGCCTGGAGAGGGTGGAGGGGCAGGCAGGTGGATTGTCCCCTGCAGATTTCAGAAACAAATGCACCCTGCTGACATCTGGGTTTTAGCCCAATGAGACCTGCATCAGACCTTTGCCCTACAGAACTGTAAGATAATACGTTTGTGGTTTTTAAGCCACTGGTTTTGGGGTAATTTGGTATAGAGCCATGCCATAGAAAATTAACATATTCATCAAATAGTATTTATAATCTAATGTGGTATCACAAATTTAAAAAGCCATCGTGACACACAGTAGTGAATAGGTATCAATGTCGAGCATCCTGGTGAAGACTGGAACTGATACTATGAGAGAAGCTCATTCCTAATCTTCAAATCTCACTATACGTGGCTGCCATTCATAAAATTGATTGATTGATTTTGTAAGTACTTTGAAATTAATATTCTGTCTTCCTTTAGAGCTAAAATAATTTATTTTATCATACTGTTTTATTTTTAAGTGAGATAAAGTATTGCTTTATATATATATATTTATAAATCATGTGCTTTGTAATACCTCCTTATTTCTAAAATGTTTATAATCAGGCTTTATGATCAAATATGGTAGGATCAATTTCACAGTACCATAAAAAAATGAAATTGCCCTCTGAAACTTCAGAATCAATGTTCATGAAATAACCTCACAAAGAGGTAATGAAAATTAATGTTGTTTTAAAAACCACTGAACATATACAAAATCTTGATTGCGTATTGTCAGCCAATATAATGTAATAGAGGTTTAGCTAAAGAAGATTATGTTGTCATGAGAACATAGGATGATACAGAATACTTACTTCTCTTCCCTAATTGGCTGCCTATAGATTATGCTCAGTAAATGTAAAACTATTGTTGTTATTGTTGAGGATGCCATTGTCACTATTATGTAACATAGGACAGCTAAAGCTTCCTCCTCTTTTGTTTTCTAGGCTACTGAAAATATTTCATTTTAAAATATTAATTTTTTTTTTTTTTTACAGAGACAGAGAGAGAGTCAGAGAGAGGGATAGACAGGGACAGACAGGCAGGAACAGAGAGAGATGAGAAGCATCAATCATTAGTTTTTTGTTGTGACACCTTAGTTGTTCATTGATTGCTTTCTCATATGTGCCTTGACCGTGGGGCTACAGCAGACCAAGTAACCCCTTGCTTGAGCCAGCGACCTTGGGTCCAAGCTGGTGAGCTTTGCTCAAACCAGATGAACCAGTGCTCAAGCTGGCGACCTCGGGGTCTCGAACCTGGGTCCTCCGCATCCCAGTCTGACGCTCTATTCCAGGGGTCCCCAAACTTTTTACACCGGGGGCCAGTTCATTGTCCCTCAGACCGTTGGAGGACCGGACTATAAAAAAAACTATGAACAAATCCCTATGCACACTGCACATATCTTATTTTAAAGTAAAAAAACAAAACAGGAACAAATACAATATTTAAAATAAAGAACAAGTAAATTTAAATCAACAAACTGACCAGTATTTCAATGGGAACTATGCTCCTCTCACTGACCACCAATGAAAGAGATGCCCCTTCTGGAAGTGCGGCGGGGGCCGGATAAATGGCCTCAGGGGGGCCACATGCGGCCGTAGTTTGGGGACCCCTGCTTTATTCACTGTGCTACCGCCTGGTCAGGCTTAAAAATACTAATTTTTCTGAAACCCAAAATCATGTAAATATCAGTCATTAAGAGATGCTTGCCAGTCTAGTTTTCTAAAAATGTTTCCATTGAATGTAGATGGGGGGGGGGGGGGGGGAGAGGGAGAGAGAGAAGCATCAACTCACTGTTCCACCTAGTTGTTCTATTTAGTTGTGCACTCACTGACTGCTTCTCTTGTGTGCTCAGACCGGAGATCGAATGTGTGACCTCAGTGTGCTGGGTTGACACTTTATTCACTGTGCCACCCAGCCAGCATCAACTTGCCAGTTTATTTTGCCCCAAAGTGAAGGGTTTTGTGTTTTTACTATCAGTCACTGATGTGAGGGGATGCATAAAAATCACCCTCAAGTGTCGGTGAGTAGCAATTACTCTACATTTTCCCGTCCTGTGGGTTTAGCTCAGTCAGCACTGGTGGTGTCAGGACTGTTACCGAGACATTTACCCGGAGAGTTCATTATAGCACTGCTGTTTATTCCATCCGTCCTCAGAATGGCAGCAGCATTGTATGCTGCCAAGAATCCACTCTCCTAGAAAGTCAGCATTTTTCAAACATTGGTCCAAAAATTAAAACGGAAATAAAAAACTTCCCTGTACACAGCAAAACACCATTCTTTCTAATTTGGGGCAGTGATGAAATCATTCTGAAACACTTAGAAATGTAGATTTGGTATGCTGCTGGTTGAGAGGGCTTTATATTAAAACAAATGAAGGAGGCATTAATCTGGTTCTAGTGTTTTCATAACTATAGCAGCCAGTCTCCACAAGGTATAATGAACACAACATAAAAGGGAAAATTTAAGATACTGAAAGTTATCTCCTGGGTAAAATAAACCAGCACAGATCCATTCCTTGTCCACTTTTCTCCCGTCCTAGCTCTTCCTCGGCTTGCTTAGCTAAATTGAACTCTTTTTGACCACCTCTAGGTTGAACTTTCCTGAAGTTTGGAAAGGATAGAGTCTGGTATTTCTTTCAGTTCCTATTAACTACTTCTGTCTCTTAACGTGGACACAGTTAAGTCACACTGAATTTTGGCCAAAGCCTAAAGATTATTATTGCCCTCACCCTTGTCATAAGAGAAAGAATCAGATGTAAGCATTTCCAACATAAGGATTCCAGATGTTACTTTACTTAATATCTCTTACTATTTCTGCTGGAAAGGTCAACTCACCTCCAATTTTTTTTCCCCCACCAGTGGAAGTCTTTCCAATTTGTATCTGACCTGTAGAAATTGCTTTTTTTATGGGGGAATGTTCTAAAGCGCAGTAATGTTGATTGAAAATGTCCTGATATGCCAAAACGGTATTGTTGCCCTGGTGAAGGTCAGGCTGGCAGCGTGTGACTCAACTGGATTACTTCGTGGGCTACACAAAGTCTGATTTACTAATTAGCAGTATCACATCACTTAGGAGCTTGTTAGAATTTCAGATTGTGCGATCCCACCCCCAGAACTACCCAATCAGAGCCTCTGGGAACGATCTTGAAATTGTGTTTTAATAAGCCTACTGTGTGATAGCATGCCCACCATGCTAGAGTAGCACAGCTCTGACTTCACTCCTCAAAGCGTGGTTCCAGGGCCAGCGGCCCCAGGGACATCCAGAAGGGGGCGCGTTAGAAACACAGACTCTCAGGCACTGCTCCAGGTCTACCGAGTCAGAAACCACATGTTAACAGGAGCTCCAGGAAACTCCTGCACATTCAAGTTTGACTAGTACTGGGCCACAGGACTTAGCTGGTGTTTTTCATGTCAGTAAATAATAAGATGTGTCCGATTTCAATAAAATTGGCCTTAGAAACAGATCCTGATATATTTTAAATGGAGAGTTATGTTAAGGAAGTATTCCTAAACATAATTTACCCAAAGCGAGAACCAATATTAATTCTGAAATCAAAGTTCTCAAGCCAGGGTATTAAGTATCTATAACTAGTCCTACCAAAAAAAAAAAAAAAAAAAAAAAAAAAAAAGTACTAGAAGATGGGTAGAGAAAGTCACATTGCAGACCTGCTGTCTCCTTCATGCCTTTTTTTATTGTTAAAATGAGACACTGTAAGTCTACTCAAAATGATAGGAACACATCCTGGAGGAAGTGGGGGAAGTCTTCTCTCAGTGCATCTGTAGTGCAGAGATTTATTTTCTAGCAAATGCTGCCAGCTCTGCTCTGTCACAGATTGTCATTTGGGAAATGCGCCTCAGTCAAACACAAAGAGAAACTAATTTTTTTTTCAGTGTTGAGTCCTCAGGGAAGAACTCTTATTTGAAATAACAAATGGACAGGGAATTTGAATTTTTAAAGCCTGCGCCAGTACCCGGAGACCTGGACGGGTTCATCCCGTTAGCACAGAGGCCCCGGGGAGTATCACTGGAGAGGACCCTCAGCTGCCACAGCAGGGCGGTCGCTGCAGCTGCAGTGCCCCGAGGACTGAAGCCAGAGTCCTCAATCCGGCGTCTGCTTCCTGCCTTGCCATGTCGCGGCCACTTCTGCTTCTTGGCAAGCCTGAGAAATGGAATCTTAGCATAATAGCCTGATCAGCTTTATCACAGAGATTTTAATCTCTCTAAGCCTGTGGAATGGCTTTAACAACCAGCATCGTCTGAATCTCATTCTGAGACTGGCTCTTCTGAATTCTTCTGTTCCTGACACTCGAGGGTTCTCGACCAAATACCCTCTCTTCACGGACTACCTCACAACCTTTCCCATTGGGGAAAAATCCAGAACCTATAAATTTGGTACTTTACTATTACTATGGTTAGTCTCAACAATCGAAGTCAATTTAGAATCCAATGAGAAGCTCTAGATATGCCTTAGATAGGAAATGGGATGAATTATCCATAAGGCTCAGAGGTATTAATCATATCACAAAATGCAGGGGGCAGGGGAGCTGTCACCATGGAAACTGTACTTTATACCATATGCCTTATTTCACACGCCTGTTTATCCCAGTGACAATGGCAGTAAGCCCCTTTGCTGTGGACTTTCATTCAGGATCATATATCCATTCAGCCAGCATGTACGAAGCACCGGACACCTGTTAGATGCTGCAAAGTTGAATGAGACAGTGTTTTGGCCCCAAAGTGATCACAGCCTAGTGGACTGAGAGGTCTGAGAACAACTGAGAGCATTGTGACGCAGCCCAGAGAGGTCCCAGCTGCCTGGGGTTGGGGCGGGGGGTCAGCAAGGCTTCAGTGAGGGTCTCCTGAGGGTCAGGTGAGAGGTGGGGAGGAGGGCATTCGTGGCAGAGGAGAAGCATATGCACAGTTACAGCAGTGGGAACAGGGCAGGTGAGAGGCCCCACGGGGGGCGGAGGGCACAGTGGGAGAGCCTGCTTTGTGTTGAGCTGCATCCCGGTCAGCCTCTCTAGGCAGAGACTTCAGCCTTCTGAGCTGTGCATCCAGCTAGAATCCAGCAGTCCTTGATGCTGCTTCTGAGAACTGTCGGATCTACTGAGTAGCTAGGAGAGAACTTAAACATTAGGGGCTTAAATGAGGTCAGAGAAAAACATAGTCAATACAAATGACTTATTTCATCTTCTCTATCAGAAACAAATTCTATTAGACTGGGAGCATTTTAGTGTGTCTAATATTTCCCCTGATTGTTTTTCCTCTGGACCTACTTGTTTATGGGGATGAGCAGATATGCCAAAGAAAAAACTCAAATGGAGCCGGGAGAAAAGTGAAGTCTATTTCTTATGGCAAGCTCTGGCTGCTGCGACCTCTGAAAATTCATGAGAAAATACAGACCTTTTAAAATTCATCTTATTATTTGACATTCATCATGGAGGCTGTGATCTTAGTGGTAGAATAGAGTTGGTCAGGAGCGTTGACTTATTTTGCAAGTTGACCCTGAGCATTATTTAAATAATGTCTATTGAAATGGAGTTTATTCTTTAAATCACAGATGCCATGTCCTGTATTGTCATTGACATCGAAAAGGTTGGATTTGCAAGTGTACACACATAGACACACCTCAGAGTGTGGGGAAAGTGCAAACAGAACAACGGTGTCTTTCACATGTTGATTAGCTATAATAAACACGAGCGATATTGTATATCTTCACCAGTATTCAGTTAAAATTATGAAATGATCTAACAGATTGGACTACAAATGGCAAGAGAAAAACGACACAACTTTCTGCTAATTTTGGAGTGACCGGATTATGAGTAGCCTTTTTTTTCTTCCCTTCTTCTTTCCCCCAAATTCTGTCACCGCCTATTTAAATTACTTTCATAATAAAAGTTTTCACTATTTTAACCCTTTTGAGTAGTGAGTTTTTTGTCAACCCTTTGAGTGAGGACGTACATGAACGTCCGTACTACTCAAAGGGTTAAGCATAAATTATGCTTGGAAATAAAATGGTTTTATTGAAATTAAATGTAGACACTTTTAGTATCTACTTAAATATTTATTTAGTTCAATTAATATGTTACCATTATCAAAGAAGCCCTAGGCGATGTCAGTGAACAAATGTGTAAAACCGAGAAGGTGTACATGTATATAAAGGATTCAGTCGCTGTGATGAGTGATGCATCATTTATAGCTTCCTACCATGGAAAGTTCCCAAAGTTGAAATCGTCCTTTTATGCTTTCTCTTCCAATTAACACTAACAGGCTGTAGGCCATCTTTACTTAGGGCCGCAGTTACCTTTTCCCAAAGTGACGGCTCGATAACGTGACGCAGAGATTTCTGCTCATTAACAGAGCAGCTAGGGAAATCAGTGTGACCGGAGCCTCCCAACATTCCCCTGTTTCAGTCAGTTGTGTGTTTGAAATGGTTTTCTTCTGATGGCGACACAGCACCGTCCTGGAGGACGGGCCATAATGATAGTTAATGGAGGCCAATTGGAAAACACTAAAATCAGGCTTCAGGGAGACCGTGACCTTTTGGAATTGCTCAAGTCAGGTTCTTAGAGGGGATCGGGGGACTTGACATTATTAATATTTTTTTCACTTTCACTATTCCCCTTTCAGGCTAAAGGTTATCAAAATAGAGTGTGATAAATTATTTTATCTGAAGAGAAGTTATATTTTGAAAGTATCTTCCGTAAAAATAAATGCACAAGGAGAACCTTTTGGCAGTTCTATCTCGGTCACAAATAAGTAGCTGGTACCGGCAGCACCGTGCCCCTGAAAATATCTCTGGGCTTTTTCATTAACATGAACATGGTGAAGATGAAATGACCAGCATCATAAATAAGAAAAGATCATAACATCAGCTAAAAATAAGACATTTTAAATGATTTTGTGATGTGGAATTCATTTACCAGTTTTGCTTTCTTAGACTTTGATTACTAACTTCTTAGGCATTTGCACACCTAAAACAGCGGTTCTCAACCTGTGGGTCGCGACCCCGGCGGGGGCCAAACGACCAAAACACAGGGGTCGCCTAAAGTCATCGGAAAATACATATTTATTATAGGCGACCCCTGTGTTTTGGTCGTTCGACCCCCGCCGGGGTCGCGACCCACAGGTTGAGAACCACTGACCTAAAAGAACAAAAGGGATGAGATTTCACATCTCTTGAAATTCACATAGTAGCTAGCCATTTAATTTGACAGATAATAGCAAACATACTGATTTCAGTAATGGTGGCCATTGCTGTCCACCAGCCAAGCACCACCGAAAACAGAACTATAGTCAAACAAAGTTGGGCTTACTACCTGTTACAACAAGGGAAAGGCGCCCGATATTTGAATATCCCAGTTTTTATAAAGCAGGTGGAGGGATGGGACGGAGCTAAAACTGTAGTTTCTAAAGAAAACTCATAGACACAGACAACAGATGGTGATTGCCAGAGGGAGAGGGGGGAGGTGGGATGTAGGAGAGGGCAGGGGGGGGGGCAAATGGTGATGGAAGGAGACTTGACTGGGGGCGGTGAGCACACAATACAGTGCACAGATGAGCTATTGTAGAATTGTACACCTGAATCCTATATCATTTTATTAACCAATGTCACCCCATTAAATTCAATTAAAAACAAAGATGGAGAGCTGGGGGGATTAAAGGAGTAATCACCCATGCTGGGTGGACATTTGGTCACTTTTGTGGTTTGACATTATTTTAGTTTTGCGCTGTCAAACAGGATAACAGAGTGGTCTGATTTCTGTCTCACTCCTTCATAGTCACAGGGTGACCTTGTGGGATGTTGGTATCTTGTGACATTGTTTATGTTGAATAGTCAAATGCCAGCCCGGCTCACAGCTGACCGCAGTCGGGCTGCTTTTCTCTTTCTCACTGTCCTTCACCTCGTGCCTGCTCTGGATCAGCCAGCGTTCCCGGGTCTGCACGCCCATCACTCACTCTGCCAAACTGCCCTGCAGGGGCGGAGGGTATCAGCCGGTCCAGTTTGCACATAAAACCTTCACATCTTCTTCAAGTCCGGTCGCTTGGACACACAGTGAACAACGGAAGCTACTATGTATATACATGATAACTAGGTCAGTGAGTAAACACAAGAAACAATGAGAAGTTTCCAAGGAAGCAGAGAGACAAGTGGTTGAGGGAAACTGGAAAGACTTGTGGAACTGGGGCATCTGGAATGTAATTGAAGGAGTGATAGACATTCGGAAAGAGGTTTCGGGGCAGGTAGGTGGAGGCGCGAGTCATTGCAGGTCCGCTGTGAGCTAGGGCAGAGAGGAGGCCAAGCGGGGGTGCAAAGAGCCGGAGAGCTGGAGGCAGCACACGCAGAGCACTGAGCTCGGGGGCGGGAGTCTGGGCTGGGCTCGCACAGGAGGCTTCACAAGGATGTGCTTCATTTGTCACTGAATGTTTTTGACCCCAGAAGATTATTCCAGGCTTGGAGTGATGTATGTAATAAGGACAAATGTTTACCGAGCTTTTAGCCTCAAATAATCGTTCCTTCAGCAAACACTTATTGAGTGTGGTGCCTTAGGCAAGGAGGTGCATACAGGGGAACCAACCAGGGATAAGACACTTTCTTTTTTAGAGGATATCACAATGACACATGGAAATAGGACTTCACAATCCAGTTTCTGTTTTAGTAAACATGTGAGTGGAGATACAGGGGCTACAGGAGACGGAACAACAAGACCCTACATGGGCATGAGGTCAGGCTCTAGGCAGTAGGTGATATTCGAGCCGGGAGTCTAGAGGGTGGGCAGCAGTTTCCAGGCAGAGAATCTGTGGATGGTGTTGAGGACAGGGATGGGGGAAAACTAATAAACCATGAGAACTGAGAAAAGTTGTTATATATGACAGAAGAATACTGGTGATCACTGAGGTATTCTTCTCTGGAGAATTGTGGGCAAGAGATGAAATCATAGGGGTTAAATATTAATGGAAACAGAACAGACAGAGGCAGTGGCTGTCTGCTTCCTTTCCAAGGAGAGCTGGGCTGGGCGGGCCCTAGTGGAGAAGGAGCTTTGCAATGTGCACACAGCACACTCCAATGTGAGTGCACGGGCTTGTTTTTATTACTGTACATTTCCTGGGATGGAATATATAGCAACTGTTACATACCTAAGAGTAGCAGTAAATAACCAAAAATAATAAGGCCCACACCATAAAATACTAGTGTGATAGCCAATTCATAAATTCTGTCATTTCATGAATACGATTTCATGGTTGTAATCACAAGCATTATAAATAAATGAATAAATGAACAAATGAATATATGATGAGAGATAGACAAAGAGAGAGAGAAAGATTTTATGCTAGAGGAACCCTTAGATTTATGTAGTACAGAGTTCTCAACCTTTCTGAGCATGCATTCAGAATTGTCCAGGGGCTCGCCCACTGCCACGTAATACTGCCCGCTGGGCTTCTGCCTCGCCTTAATTCCCACTCGCTCAGCCATGGATGCTCAGATTGCTTTCCGCTCCCAGTCACCATGCGCAAATAGCATTGTGTACATGACCCTTATGCACCTTCTGTGAGAATTGCTTTTGGATGTGTAACTACAAACAGAATCCCTAGGTAACGGGTACATTCATAGCAATGACTGATCAGTGATTGTACTACTTAATGCGAGGCTGCTCAAGAATAGCTGTACCAGTCTACACTCCCCCCACCAATTCCTGAGGGTGCCTGTGTCCCCACATTCTTGCCAACACGTAGTATTATCCAGCTGACTTTTGTCAGCCTTTTGAGCACAAAGTGATGGATTAGTCAGTATTGTCTTGTAAAATAGCAATATTGAGCATATGTTCATATATCTGTTTTTTTTCTCTCTCTTAATTTGCTAACTGTGTGACCTTGGATGTGACTTCACCTTTCGAAGTTTCAGTTCTCTCATCTGCAGAATGGAGGAAAACGTAAATATCTCAGAGGAAGGTCATGAAATGCGTTAATGCTTGTAAAGTCATTTGCACTAGGGCTGCAAAATAGGGAGCTCTCCAAGGAGGTATCTCTCTGTCTTTGTTGTCAGTCTTGGATTTGATTAAAAGTATAATTTATCCAAAGGCAGATTGAGCAAGCATTTAGGACATTGGGTTATTAGAAAGTCGCCAATAATCAGAATACAGTTTGGGGACATTCTCACGAGGTCACTGGAACCCACGGTGAGAGGCAGCCCAGAGAAACCTCACAGTTGATACTGTCTGGGAAATTGACAATGTCCAGACAAGGGAGTTTGGGTAAAGGAGAGAGCCTAACAGTTGATGAAGAAAAATAATATATTTTGCTTTTCTTGTTTTCATTTCTATGTAGAAGTATCACATCTTTAAAAATTACAAAATAGAGGGAGTTATATAAAGAAATACACAAGTTTATCACTTTAAAAAAGCTATGAAAACATTGTTGTATCATGTTTATTCTTTTCTTATTATGCAATTTGAATTAACTTGTAAGTATGCCAACCACACAGTCATGTATTATTACTATACCTAAGTAATGAAGGAGCATGCTAATTTTTCAATTGCCTGCAAAACTCACCATTTTAATTGGTTCATAATATTCCATCAAGTGCATGTGCCAGGGTAATTACATTTTAGTGCTCTGGACTTGAAAGTAATTCATTGTCTTCAAAAATGTATAATATAAATTACAAATCATTTTAATCAAATGCAATTTGATGTGCTAACGCATCTTGTTGTAAGCCAGTGTGCTTAACCATACCTCACATTTGTACAACCCCATAGAGAGTAAACACCTTCAGTACCATTGTCTTCAGGCTGCTCTGTGATCCGGGCAGTCTGAGGATGATGACTGTGTTAGGCGTGAAGGAACCAAGCAAGGCTGTGTGTTTAAGAATATGCCTGAGCTCTGATCTTTGGAAGAATTTGTGCAAGGCTCATCTGTAGTGCATTTTCTTAATATTACATCATTCATTACTTCTTAAGTGAAACATCTCAAAGGTAGTTTAACCAAGGAGCTGAATTAGACTCCCTCAGTACAGGTGGGTATTTGAAAAGCTTGATTAATCATTCTTAAGTTGCTTAATACGTGCTGTCTTTATATAAGGCTCTTATCAAGATTTTTGAGCATTTAAATGAATATTGAAATTGCTTCGCACAGTGAAGAGACACAGTCAACATTTAAGATTTAATGCAAGAATTGCGGAATACTTTAAACACTCATATTTTGCATACTTCAGAGCTTATGTGTATGATGTTATGGTAAAGAATTTATGATAAATGTATGATTAAAGCATGTATTTCAAATAAGGAAATAATTTCTCAACTTCTGAGTAGAAATAACACAGAACGAGCAGGTTGCTGGAATGCAGTTGTGTGTGAGCTTCGCATCCCAGCATTGTGTTATTTCGGCGTCGCTCTCCGGGAGCACTCGGCCCTCACTAGCAAAGGTGACGTTAGGGTCCATTATTCTGGAGAGCCCTGTAAAACCACACGAGCCTGTGACTGCTCCTTCCCTGTGGTCCCTTAGGCCTGACCAGTATACTTGCTCAGCAGAATAAAATGGAGAATTGTAACTCTCATTATCATTAATCTCTAAATAAATTATTTTCGAAATGTAATGTATAGCACTTAAATGGTCCCCCAGACTATACTGTTTTTACATAGCTAAAGAATATAATTTACAAAACTGAAAATTTTATGAACATAATTTTTTTTACTAAGGAAAACAGTTGTGTGTGTGTGTGTATGTGTGTGTGTGTGTGTGTGTGTGTGTGGTGCACTGAGAGCTTTTTTTTGTTTGTTTTTGTTGTGTTTTGTTTTGTTTTTTTTTCCCCAAAAGTGGAAACGAGGAGGTAGTCAAACAGACTCCCGAATGCGCCTGACCGGGATCCACCCGGCATGCCCACCAGGGGGTGATGCTCTGCCCATCTGGGGCGTTGTTCTGTTGCAACCACAGAGCCATCCTCAGCGCCCGGGCCAACTTTGCTCCAATGGAGCCTTGGCTGCAGGAGGGGAAGAGAGAGACAGAGAGGAAGGAGAGGGGGAAGGGTGGAGAAGCAGATGGGCGCTTCTCCTGTGTGCCCTGGCCAAGAATCAAACCCGGGACTCCTGCACACCAGGTCGACGCTCTACCACTGAGCCAACCGGCCAGGGCCTGAGAGCTTTTGACTAGATAAACTACGATAAGTTTCTTGCTTTTCAACAGGAAACTTTTAAAATATGTGAGTAGACAATTGCTATAAAAGAAAGAGTTTGTACATATGCTAATTCATTTACTCATCACAACGGTCCCGGCCTGTACTTGCTCCACTCACACACGTAGAGAGAGCAGCAACATGAACACCCCTGTTCACATTCCCTAGCCATCATCCTGCGGCCAAGCCTGTCCTCTCCATCTCCCCATCCGCTTTCCCCTATGATAGTAGTTTGAAACCAATCACAAACTTCCTACTCTTTAACTGTTTCGGCATAAATCTCTGTAACATAAAATCCTTTCTTAAAACAGAACCTAAAATATTGAACACTAGTCCATTTACATCATGGAATATTTAGTTTTTTTTTTTCAAATTTCCAACAGTTAACTGAAAAAATCCATTTTATTATGCCTTGTATACGAATAAAGAGGACAACTTTTCAAAGACACCAGTCTAATAAGAAATAAAGGCTTGTGTTAAGGACTGCTTTTTGATGCAAGAGCCTGTTCTCTGCACGTGTGCTGAGTACAGTATTGCCTCATTCACTGTCTCTTCTTCAGATGAGATGTGAGTCCCTGAGGAGTTGAGCTGCTGAAGGGGTACATCTTCGGAGCAGGCGCACCCATTCTTATTCCTAGAGTCGTGGTTTTCCTACCTGGGAGAAAAAAGCCAGAGTAGGACACTGCCCGTCATTCTTTTATTCATAGTTATTACATTTGTGGTTTAAGAATTTGTGACTGTTCTGGAAGAATTCAGAGGAAAATTTAAATGTATAGAACAATGGACCCTTTACACTGAATATTGGAATATGTTACATATTATTTAAGTGTGAAATAATAAGCCCCAGCACCATGACATTGGCATTCTGGTAAAGGTTGCCCTCAGATTCATTTATATTAGTTTTATTACCTGTGGAGAGCAACGAGACATTTTATCTGGTTCCTTAAGGAAATGTTTATGATTATTCTATATAGTCTTATAAATACTGTAGTTCCTTAAAATTCAAGTACCTATACAGTATTATTAAAACCACATGTAATGTTTTATAAATGTACTTCAAGGATTCATACAGATATATGTAAATATCTATATTGAGATTTTTGAAATATTTAAAAAATGTTCATCAACTAATCTCAGTTGCATTGAAATAGAAATAATATGGGTATTTAGGAACTTCTTATTTCTGCATGGTGCAATAATTACATTACTGAAGTATAATTTCCAAAATTTATATGCAAACATCAACTAGTTTGAAAAAATAGAACTCTACATTCAAGAAATTAAAAAGTTACTATTTTAAAGTAACTTTTCTGGGAAGTATTTTCTTTTTTTAAGATTATATTTTTATTGATTTTACAGAGAAAGGAGAGGTAGGGGGATTGAGAAGCGTTAACTCATAGTTGCTTCATATACAGCACATAGTTGTTCATTGATTGCTTATCTTATGTGCCTTGACCAGGCAAGCCCAGGGTTTTGAACTAGTGACCTCAGCGTTCCAGGTTGATGCTTTATCCTCTGTGTCATCACAGGTCTGGAAATATTTTCTTGATATCTTTTGTCTTGGGGTTAAAAATATTGTCAACTACGTTCAAATAGGTATTTGGCTTTACTTCCTAAATAAGGTTGTCACTTTGATGGAAGGATATTTAGAGGAGTTGCTATTTCTCTTTTGACTGTTTGGCTGGGAGACTGGGATATTAAGCCCAAATAATGCGATTTAGTCAGACTAATTAGGTGGTGGCGGCAGCGGACCCTCTGTGAGGACTTGATTGCTACATCTCACAGCAACCACAGGCATGCTGTAGCAGGGCTTATTATGAGCCAGGGAGATGTTAATGTCTTTATTTTATGTACTTTGTACTTCAAAGTTTGGAAGTAATTATTTCAGAAACAGGTTTGGGAATATATTTCATTCAAATTTTCCCAGCTGTCAATAGATTCCTATCTATTAAGAGCCACGATATCTTCTTTCTCCAGGGTGAACTAGAGTCTCCAGGACAAAGGTCTGGATGGATGCCCTTAATTTCTCTTTATGAAGAAGAGGTGAAGGCATTACTAATCTTTCGGTTGTTGTGGGAATAATGATTATTGGAGATGGAAGAAATTTGTCTACCAAGATAAAAGAGATATTTAACATGGGCTAAATAAGTTTGTGTTGTCTATGTTGAGTAAAGGAATATTTCTCATAGCTCAGGCATTCTAGCATTAAAAATAGGACACATACATGATAAGCATTTATATTTTCTGTATTCTTTGCTTCGTTATCTATATTAAGATAGCTATGAGTATGTGAGCCATTTCCTGGATAGTTTTCTTGTTTTGCTACATCTGGTAGTATTTCAGAAGGCAGTGCAAGTAGGCAGGTGTTGTTATTGATTAAAATAAACGCATGTTTGTGCCAGTCTGTCTAACCCTGTGCCTGCATGTGCGTATTCCCTCTCTGCTCCCAGAGGCAGATGAATTGGTTCCTGGTGAAGAATAGGTTAAGAAAGTCTGCACATTTTTGCTCCCTGATTATATTACTACTAAATAAAGTAGTGTCTCTTTTGACTTTCTGTGTAATAAAACTTTAATTGTCTGACTAAATTATAGAGAATCTGAAGGTCAAACAACCCAAAATAATACTGCACTGTATTTTTGTCTATGCCATCTAAAAATATTTGGTAAGGCCCTGGCCAGTTGGCTCAGTGGTAGAGCGTCAGCCTGGCGTGCAGGAGTCCTGGGTTCAATTCCTGGCCAAGGCACACAGGAGAAGCGCCCATCTGCTTCTCCACCCCTCCCCCTCTCCTTCCTCTCTGTCTCTCTCTTCCCCTCCCACAGCCAAGGCTCCATTGGAGCAAAGTTGGCCCGGGCGCTGAGGATGGCTCCATGGCCTCTGCCTCAGGTGCTAGAAAGGCTCTGGTTGCAACAAAGTGATGCCCCAGATGGGCAGAGCATCGCCCCCTGGTGGGCATGCCGGGTGGATCCCGGTCGGGAGCATGTGGGAGTCTGTCTGACTGCCTCCCCGTTTCCAACTTCAGAAAAATACAAAAAAAAAAAAATTGGTAAAATATAAAGTTGACACCAACTTTAAATAGAATAGTTTAGAGGCCCTTAATCTTTGTATCTGCTAAGACTTGGTGTTACATTTAGGCACATCTCAGAGGTTGCACAACTTCTCTGAGTGACAAGCTTCTATGAAAGTTTAGATTATGATCTAAGTGAAGATAACAGTGTTCACCAGTTAAATAAGGTGTATAATATTTAATAGTACTACACATTGTACATTACAATATACATTAATGTACATCCAATATGCATTAATGGTATAATATATTTAATATATGTTAAATAATGAACAGCAGAGGCCTAAATGAGAGCCATAACTCAAACTATAAGGAACAAACAGTAAGAACAGACTGAACTCTATCCATGGTTTTTAGTTTTAGGTTTTAAAATTAAGTATAATAAAATTGACATTTGATTTTATTCTGCTGGAAAGATTGGTTGATTTTATTTTATTTTTTATTTTTATTTTTTTGTGTGGCAGAGACAAGAGAGAGTCAGAGAGAGGGACAGATAGGGAAAGACAGAAAGGAGGAAGGGAGAGAGATGAGAAACATCAATTCTTCGTTGCGGCCCCTTAGTTGTTCATTGATTGAATTCTCATATGTACCTTGATGGGGCGGGGGGGGGCTACAGCAGACCGAGTTACCCCTTTCTTGGGCCAGCGACCTTGGGCTCAAGCTGGTGAGCCTTGCTCAAACCAGATGAGCCCGCACTCAAGCTGGCGAGCTCGGGGTTTCGAACCTGGTCCTCCACATCCCAGTCCAACACTCTATCCACTGCGCCACCACCTGGTCAGGCTGGTTGATTTTATTAAGTGTCTTTCTAAAGCACATATTTAAGTTTCTACTTGTGAAAACTATTAGCCATTTATTTAATAAATAAGTGTCATTTTGAAGTACTTTAAAAACTAATCAGTATATTAGAAGAACTATAAAAACATTAATATAATGTAGAGAGGTAAGTGAGTAATAATTTACTTTAAATTTTATAATATCTCTAATAGAGAATTCAGTTTTCTTTCATTATTGGACAATAGTTATTTTAATGGTAATGGTCATAAGCGTGCCATTATTCTTTGTAATCTTAATGATAAAAAGGAAAGATGTTAATGGAGCTTTTTATGGTATAATGAGTGATAAATTATATGTATCTAAAATCCAGAGTTGAAAGGTACTTCTCATGGTGTTCTTAATGATCTATAAAAAAGCACAAAAGTGAAAAATACAATTTTAATGAGGTATTCTTAAATATCTTTTTTTTTTTTTGCTTTTGTATAAATACATGCAAATTTAAATCCTGTCTTCACTGAACTATCTTTTTTTTTTTTTTTTTTTTCTTTTTCATTTTTCTGAAGCTGGAAACAGGGAGAGACAGTCAGACAGACTCCCGCATGCGCCCGACCGGGATCCACCCGGCACACCCACCAGGGGCGGTGCTCTGCCCCCCAGGGGGCGATGCTCTGCCCATCCTGGGCGTCACCATATTGCGACCAGAGCCACTCTAGCGCCTGAGGCAGAGGCCACAGAGCCATGCCCAGCGCCCGGGCCATCTTTGCTCCAATGGAGCCTTGGCTGCGGGAGGGGAAGAGAGAGACAGAGAGGAAAGCGCGGCGGAGGGGTGGAGAAGCAAATGGGCGCTTCTCCTATGTGCCCTGGCCGGGAATCGAACCCGGGTCCTCCGCACGCTAGGCCGACGCTCTATGAACTATCTTTTAAAGCATTAAAGACTCAGGTTTTTTTTTTCTCTAGTTAGCTTGATTATTTTTATTTAACTTTTTATGTGAAGTACAACATACATCAAGAAAAATTTGAAAGGCATATATCTGTACAGCTCGGCTCATTAAACTATCAAAAAATAAACTCACCTATGTAAATATTGCCGAGGCCAAGTATATTATATCATCTCAAAAAACTCTTTTCATGCCTTCTTCCTGGTTGCTACTGCCTCCCTCTTCTTCCAAAGTAATCTTTGTTGTGACTTCTAATGTCTGTTTGGAATTATATAGTCTAGAAATGAATGCAATATATACTTTTCTTTTTATAAGCCTGGCTTCTTTAGTTAACATTATGCTTGTAAAACATATCCTTGTTGTTATGTAGAGGTATAATTGATTTATTTTCTTTGCTTTACAACATTTTTTTACATGAAAATATCCAGAAATGTTTATCCATTCTACAAATGAACATGTAAGTTGTATTTTGGGGCTGTTTCTAAATAATACTTCAAGAACATTTATATACATGCCTTTTGGTATACAGTGCCAGCTTCTTTGTTTGGGTACATTCTTTGAGTGAAATTGCTGTCCATAAAATAAGTATATGTTTAACTTTAGTAGAATATATGAAATGCTTTTTATGGAGAGTGTACTAATTTATGCCCTCAACAGCAGTGTATGAAAATTCTATGTGCTCCATATTTTTGACAACACTTGGTATGATCAGTGTTGTTTAGCTTTTTATTGTTCCCATGAATTTTAGCCATTCTGTTTTGTATGCAGAACACACTCCATGATTTTAATTTGCAGATTCATGAGATTGGGCACCATTTCATAGATTTGTTATTTAGATATTTCTTTTGTTCCTCTTTTTCTCATTGCTTAGTAGTTTTCTCTATATTTTGTATAATAATATTCTGTTTTTTTTATTGATTTTAATTTATTTTGTTTACATAGATTCAAGTGTCCCACTGAATACATCCCCCCACTCCTGTGTTCCCCTCAACATCCCCCTTGCCCCCTCCCCCCAATGCCTGCCCCTTCCCTCCAGGATTTGCTTTCCTGCTCTCTGTAACGCTGTGATATGTATATATAATTTCACCAATCTCTTTCCCTTCTTTGATTCCAACCTTTCATCCCCTTTCCCTCTGGTCCCTTTGATCCTGCCTCTGCCTCTATTCCGTTCCTCAGTTCACACTGTTCATTGGATTCCTCAAATGAGTAAGGTCATATGATATTTTTCTTTCTCTGGCTGGCTTATTTCACTTAACATAATAGTTTCCAGGTCCATCCATGTTGTCACAAAAGGTAACATTTCCTTCTTTTTCATGGCCCCATAGTATTCCATTGTGTATATGTACCACTGCTTTTTAATCCACTCCGTCCACTGATGGACACTTGGGCTGTTTCCAGATCTTGACTATTGTAACCAATGCTGCCAGAAACATGGGGGGGCATTTCTTCTTTTGAATTAGTGATTGGGTGTTCTTAGGATATATTCCTAAAAGTGAGATGGCTGGGTCAAAAGGTAGTTCCATTTTTAATTTTTTGAGGAATCTCCATACTGTTTTCCACAGTGGCTGCACCAGTCTGCATTCGCACCAGCAGTGCAGGAGGGTTCCCCTTTCTCCACATCCTCACCAGCACTTATTATGTGTTGTTTTGTTAATGAGCGCCATTCTGACTGGTGTGAGGTGGTATCTCATTGTGGTTTTAATTTGCATTTCTCTAATGATTAGTGATGTTGAACATTTTTTCATCTATCTATTGACCATCTGTATGTCCTCTTTGAAGAAGTGTCTATTCATTTCTTTTGCCTATTTTTGATTGGATTGTTTATCTTCCTGGGTTGAGTTTTATAAGTTCTTTATAAATTTTGGTTATTAACCCCTTATCAGATGTATTGTTGAATATGTTCTCCCATTGTGTGGTTTGTCTTTTTATTTGGTTCATATTGTCTTTAGCTGTGCAAAATCTTTTTAGTTTGATATAGTCCCATTTGTTTATCCTGTCCTTTATTTCACTTGCCCATGGAGATAAATCAGCAAATATATTGCTGTGAGAGATGTCAGAGAGCTTACTGCCTATGTTTTCTTCTAAGATGCTTATGGTTTCACTACTTACATTTAAGTCTTTCATCCATTTTGAGTTTATTCTTGTGAATGGTGTAAGTTGGTAGTCTAGTTTCATTTTTTTGCAAGTAGCTGTCCAATTTTCCCAACACTATTTGTTAAAGAAACTGTCTTGACTCCATTGTATGATCTTACCTCCTTTGCCAAATATCAGTTTTCCATAAAGGTGTGGGTTTATTTTTGGGTTCTCTCTTCTGTTCCATTTATCTATATGCCTGTTCTTATGCAGTACCAAGCTGTTTTGAGTACAGTGACCTTGTAGTATAACTTGATATCCAGAAGTGTGATACCTCCCACTTTATTCTTCCTTTTCAAGATTGCTGAGGCTATTCGTGTTCTCTTTTGGTTCCATATAAATTTTTGGAATATGTGTTCTATATCTTTGAAGTAAGTCATTGGTATTTTAATCAGTATTGCATTGAATTTATAAATTGCTTTGGGTAATACAGACATTTTAATGATGTTTATTCTTCCTACCATGAACATGGTATATGCTTCCACTTCTTTATAACTTTACTCCTAGGTACTTTATTTTTTTTGTTGCAATAGTGAAGAGGATTGTTTTCTTATTTTCTCTTTCAGACAGATCATTGTTTTTTTTATTTTTTGTTTTTAATTTTTATTAATTTTAATGGGGTGACATCAATGAATCAGGGTACATATATTCAAAGAAAACATGTCCAGGTTATCTTGTCATTCAATTATGTTGCATACCCATCACCCAAAGTCAGATTGTCCTCCATCACCTTCTATCTAATTTTCTTTGTGCCCCTTTCCCTCCCCCTCCCCCTCTCCCTCCTTCCCTCCCCCCGCCCCCTGTAACCACCACACTCTTGTCCATGTCTCTTAGTCACATTTTTATGTCCCACCAATGTGTGGAATCCTACAGTTCTTGTTTTTTTCTGATTTACTTATTTCACTCTGTATAATGTTATCAAGATCCCACCATTTTCTTGTAAGTGATCCAATGTCATCATTTCTTATGGCTGAATAGTATACCATGGTATATATGTGCCACATCTTCTTTATCCAGTCTTCTTCTTTTTTTTTTTTTTACAGTGATTAAAGCCTTTAAGCAAACTCTTGGCCAATACAGCAAGAATCCATAAAAGAGTAGTGTCCTTAACAAGTTCACCAAGACCAAGTTGGCCCCAACACCATGCCAAATCCCTGATAAATGCAAACCAACCCCAGTTCAGTCTGTTAGGAGCTGTCCCAAGGAGCAGGAGTCCAGGAAAAGTCCACATGGCATTGAAATTGTTGTCACAATTCTATACTTTGCTGCTCACGTCCAAGTCCCAATGACCGCTGCTTCTAGCTGGTAATGATTCAGGTAGACTAGAAAAGCCATCTGCAGCATGTGTGGAGATGGAGCTGCTGTTCTCCTCTGCCTGGAGAGATGCGACCTGATTGCTTTTCCCTGGAGCTCTGCGACTGTGACTTGTTCAGATTTGGGGAGTGACTTGTCCCAGGGGTTAGGGTGGCTGTCTCCCAAAATGTTTCTCCTAGATTACACGCTCTTCCTGCTGCTCCGGTCCTCTCCTCTCTCCCCATTCCCTGGAGCTCTGGGTGAGTGGTTGTGAAAGAGGTTTTCTGCGCGGTCCCTTTAAGAAGAATCCTGGGTCTGAGAAATCAGACTCTTTCTCACAAACAGTATCCTGACTTGTTTCCACCTAAGTACTGTCCTTACGCCTCTTCTAGGCTCTGGGGCTGCAGGCTGGGGCTTTGTTCCTGGGACTCAGGACCCTTCCCTCTCTGCTAAACTCAATTCCCACCACACGAGTCTCTCCCGGGTGCTGTTTGCTCCAGGGAGCTGGGCAGCCCGATCTCCACGTTTTCGTTTTTCCTACCAGTCTCCATGTGGCTTCTTCAGTGTTCCTTGGTTGAAGAGTCCTCTTAGTTTAGTCCAAAGTTGGTTTTTCCAGATGATAGTTCTTGAAATTATTTTGTAATTCACTTTGGTTCTGGGAGGTGGATGTTGGTACGTCCGCCTACTCCAGCACCATCTTGTCTTCTCCAAATCATTGTTGGTGTATAAAAATACCTCTGATTTCTGAATATAAATTTTATATCCTGCCACTTTGCTGAATTTATTTATCAGGTCCAGTAGTTTTTTTGACTGAGACCATAGGGTTTTCTGTGTACAGTATTATGTCATCAGCAAATAATGATAGCTTTACTTCTTCTTTTCCAATTTGGATGCCTTTTATTTCTTCTTCTTGTCTGATTGCTGTGGCTAAGACTTCCAGAACTATGTTGACTGAGAGTGGTGGAAGGGGGCACTGCCTTGTTCCTGATCTTATGGGGATTGCTTTTAATTTTTGCCCATTGAGTATTATGTTGGCAGTGGCTTTGTCATAGATGGCCTTTATCATGTTGAGGTATGTTCCCTGTATTCTCACTTTGCTGAGAGTTTTGATCATAAATGGGTGCTGGATTTTATCAAATGCTTTTTCTGCATCTATTGATATTATCATGGTTTTTCTCCTTCCTTTTGTTTATGTGATGAATCACATTGGTTAATTTGCAAATATCGTACCAGCTTTGCCTCACCAGAATTAATCCCACTTGATCATGATATATGATTTTTTTCATGTATTGATAGATCTGGTTTGCTAATATTTTGTTGAGAATTTTAGCATCAAAATTCAGCAGGGATATTGGTCTATAGTTTTCTTTCTTTGTGTAGTGTCTTTGACTGCTTTTGGAATGCGGATTATGCTAGCCTCATAAAAGGAGCTTGAAATTCTTCCCTTCTCTTGAATTTTTTAAGATATCTTGAGAAGGATAGGAGTTCTTCTTTGAATTTTTGGTAAAATTCGCCTGTGAAGCCATTTTGCCTAAGGCTTTTGTTTCTTGGGAGTTTTTTGATAACTGTTTCAATCTCATTTGTTATAATTGGTCTGTTTAGGTTTTCTGATTCTTCTAGATTGATTTTTGAAAGATTATGTTTCAAGGAATTTGTCCATTTCACCTAGGTTGTCTAATTTTTTGGCATACAGTTCTTCATAGTATTTTCTTACAGTCCTTTGTATTTCTGCTGTGTCAGTTGTTACTTCTCCACTTTCATTTCTAATTTTATTTGAGTCCTCTCTCTTTTTTTCTTGGTGATTCTAGTTAAAGGTTCATCAATCTTGTTTACCTTTTCAGATAACCAGCTCTTGGTTTCATTGGTCCTCTCTATTGTTCTTTTAGCCTCTATGTCATTTATTTCTGCTCTGATCTTTGCTATTTCCTTCCTTCTACTTCCTCTCGGCTTTACTTGCTGTTCTTTTTCTAGTTCTTTTAGATGCTGGGTTAAGTTGTTTATTTGAGCTTTTTCTTGCTTCTTAAGATCTGCCTGTAATGCTATGAACTTCTCTCTCAGGAATGCTTTTGCTGTGTCCCATTAATTTTGAGTTGTTGTATGTTCATTTTCATTTGTTTCAAGGAAATTTTTGATTTCTTCCTTGATCTCATTGTTAACCCATTTGTTATTTAATAACATGCTATTTAGTTTCCAAGTATTTGAATGTTTTTCAGTTTTTCTATTGTAGTTGATTTCTAGTTTCATGCCATTGTGATCCGAGAAGATGCTTGATATGATTTCAATCTTCTTAAATTTATTGAGACTCATTTTGTGTCCTAACATGTGGTCTATCCTAGAGAATGTACCATGAGCACTTGAAAAGAATGTATATTCTGCTGCTTTGGGGTGAAAGGTTCTGAAGATATCTATTAAATCCAGTTGATCTAGTATATCCGTTAAGTCTGCTGTTTCTTTGTTAATTTTCTTTCTTGAGGATGTATCTAGTGATGTTAGTGGGGTATTGAAATCCCATACTATTATAGTATTGCTCTTGATCTTGCCCTTTATGTCCATCAAAATCTACTTTCTTTGGGTGATTGGAATACAGCATAATTGAATGTCAGAATAACCTAGAGATGTTTTCTCTGAACATATATACCCTGATTTATCAATATCACCCCATTAAAATTAATAAAAAAAGAAAGTCATATAAATAAAATTGATATACAAAGGAACAAAGAAAAATAAAGTACAGATTTTCTCTAAAAAAATCTGCTTTTTATATCTAGGTGCTCCTATATTAGGTGCATAGATATTTATAATGGTTATATCTTCCTGTTGGATGCTCCCTTTATCATTATGTAGTGACCTTCTTTATCCCTTACTATAGCCTTTTTTTAAAGTCTATTTTGTCAGATATAAGTATTGCTACCCCAGCTTTTTTTTTTTTATTTCCATTTGCATCAAATATTTTTTTTACCCTTTTACTTTCATTCTATGTGTATCTTTTGTTTTGAGGTGGGTCTCTTTTAGACAGCTTAATCACAGCTCCTGTTTTCTTATCCATGTAGCTACCCTATGTCTTTTGATTGGAGCATTTAATCTATTTACATTTAAAGTTATTATTGATATATAATTATTTATTTCCATTTTATTCTATAAATTTACATTCTTTTTTTTTTAACCAGATTTGTTTCCCCTTTTGTTCTGTTTACAACAGGCTTCTTAACATTTCTTGCTGCATTGGTTTGGTTGTAATGAATTCGTTGAGTTTGTTTTGGTCTGGGAAGCTTTTTATTTCTCCTTCAATTTTAAATGATAGCCTTGTTGGATAAAGAAGTCTTGGTTTTAGGCTCTTGTTCTGCATTACTTTGAATATATCTTGCCATTTTCTTATGGCCCCAAGTGTTTCTGTTGAAAAGTCAGATGTCATCCTTATGGGGGCTCCTTTTAGGTGATTGACTGCTTTTCTCTTGCAGCTTTAATATTCTTTCTTTATTAGCTTTGGTATTTTAATTATTATGTGTCTTGGTGTAGGTCTCTTTGGATTCCTCTTTAATAGGATTCTCTGTGCTTCTTGAACTTGTGTGACTTTTTCCTACATCAATTTAGGGAAGTTTTCAGCTGTGATTTCTTCAATCAGGTTCTTTAACCCTTGTTCTTTCTCTACTTCTTAAATAACCCCCATTCTGTGGATGTTATTTCTCTTCATGTTGTCACAGAACTCTCTTAGAGTTTCCTCAGACTCTTTGATCCTCTTTTCTTTTTTGCTGTTCTGCTTCTGTGCTTTCACTTATCTTGTTTTCTAAATCACTGATTCGATCCTCTGCTTCATCCAGCCTACTTTTAATTTCTTCTAGTGTAAGTCTTCATTTTCAATATTGTGTTTGTCATTTCTGTCTGATTCTTTCTTATTATTTCAAAGTCCTTTTTGATGCCTGCTATCTCTTTGTTTAGGTGATCATTTTGTCCATCTGCTGTTGCTCTAAGATCCTTGAGCATCCTAACAATCAGTATTTCAAACTCTGCATCTGGTACCTTGATCATTTCCTTCTCATTCAGTTTTTTTTTTTTCTGGGGATTTCTCTTGCTGATGTTTGAATTGCATTTCTCTGTCTTCCCATTTTGTCTGTGTATAGACTGCTCCTTTGGATATGTTGTTTGTGTAGCTAGCTGAGTATAGGGTTGGTGTTGTGTGCCTCCAGCTTTCAGTTGTGTTGTTTCTAGATCTTCTTGGGTTGGCTTCAGCTTTTTGTATTCTGCTGTGGGCTACCTGTCTGCTGCTACTGTTCTTTTTGCTATTTGTGACAGCATTTTCTATGCCTTAGCTGGTTCAGATGTGAGCAGCCTTTCCTTAAGATGGTCCTGAGCTGATGTTCTCTGTATCATGGATGTACCAACCATGGACCTCCCTGGCTGGAACCTGGCATAGATCAGTGAGGATCACTGCTTTTGACTGGCCCTTAGCAACCTTCTTGGAGCCACGGGCAATCCAAAATTTGTGGTTGCCTCTTCTGGGCCTTGATGCCATTGTAAATATCAGCTGCACTCCTAGGCTGGCTTTTATCTACTCTTGGCCAGTGTGTGTGGCTTCTCTATTCTTGAAGTATGGTTTTTCCTTTGGCCCCCTGCTGCTGCCACCTCCTAGGGCACTCGGACAGTGGTGCAGGCAGTTCCAGTTGCTCTATGGGTGTGGGAGACTCCTCACCTCTCTGGTCTCTGCCCCCTGCCGGTGCACCAAATGGGTCTCCGGGCTCCACCCCTTGCATTCTGGCGCAGGCTACCTGGCTCCATCCCCCACAGGCTAGGGGACCCCTGGCCGGTCTCCATCCCCCATGAGCGTGTGGGACACCTTGCTCCACTGGGGTCTGCCTTGTGCTGGTGCACGGGATGCCTCGCCCCACAGGATTCCACCCTCCCTAGGTGCACAGGTGGCCTCTTTGGGAGGCCATCTGCCAATGCCTTGCAGGCTGCCTTGCTGGGTTCCGCCCCTGTCCCCTGCGCAGTCCAAGTGCTGTGGCTGCCTTTGAAGCTGGGCCCTCCCACCCTTCAGAGGGTACTCAGCAGGTTAGGGAGGCTGTGTAGTCCAGACCTCAGCACTCAAAACCTGTGTCACTGATGTGCCCCCTGCTTCTAAGTGTCTCTCTGCACTGACTGGAGTAGGAGAGCCTCTGGTGGGCAGGGTAATTGTTTCCCTTTGCTGGCTTGGTTCTCCTAGGAAGAATGTCCATTTTAGGTTTGGAGAGTGACCCAATACAGGGGTCAGGGTGGCTGTCCCCCACAGTCTCTCCCTGTGCTCCCAAGACTACACTTTCATCTCACAACTTCAGTCTTCTCAGCGCTCCCCACTCCCAGGGCCCCAGGTAAGTGGCTGTCAATGAGATTTTCCGCGTGGACCCTTTAAGATAGAGCTTGGGTCTGAGAGTTCTGTCTCCCTCTCGTGAACAGTAACCTGGTTCTTCTTTTAGCTAAATACTGTCCATACGCCTATTCTAGTCTCTGGGACTCCAGGCTGGGGTTCTGGTCCTGTGTGAGGACCCACTACTCTCTGGGCAACCACCCTGCTCTGAGAGACCCTCCAGCTGCCTCTCGCTCCTGGGAGTGGGGCAGCCCTTTCCGTGTCAACACCTTTTCTACCAGCTCAGTGCGGTTCCTTTGGTGATGCTTGCTTATAGATCCCTCTTAGTTTATCCCAAAGTGGTTTTTCAAGATGATTGTTCCTAAGTTAAGTTGTAATCCACTTTGGTTCTGGGAGGTGGGAATTGTAACGTCTGCCTACTCTGTTGCCATTTCCCCCTCTATAATAATATTCTGAAAAAGTAGGTTCTCCCATTCCATGGCTTCTCTTTTCATTTTTTGACAATATCTTTAAATGAAACAGAAGTTCAATAACATAATATTTTCTATTTTCTTTTTAAATTTTTATTATTTAATGTATCAGGATGACATGGTTCAGCAAACCATACAGGTTTCAAGTGTACAAACCAATATAACACCACATTGTGCACCCCCCACCCCAAGCGAAGTCTCTTTCCATCCCCAGTTCACCCTCCTCGCTTTGCTCTCTTCCACCTATCTCTACCCCCATTTCCCTCTGAGTATTACCAACCACCCTGTTGTCTATGTCCATGTGTTACTGTATTTCCCCATGTATAAGATGCACCTTAATTTTGGGAATCAAAATTTGAAAAAAAATGTATTACAAAAAGTTATTGAAATCAAGTTTTTTTCATCATAAAATTCATACAACTCCTCATCACTGTCAAAACTCCCATCTATTTGTCCTCATCTGTGTCTGATGACGAATCACTGTTTTCATTTATCTAACTTACAATGAGGGCAAAATCAAGTGCAAAAAAGCAGGAAATGCAAGAAAAAATATATACATATATAACCACTGTATAAGACACACCCAGTTTTTAGACCCTAAAATTTTCAAAAAAGGGTGCATCCTATACATGGGGAAATACAGCATGTATATAAGATTTAACAATCTTCCCTCTTATGGTTAGTGTCTTTTGTATCTTATTTAAGAAATCTTTGCACTCCTCAAAGTTGTGAAGATACAGAGTTGTGCTTTCTTCTAGTAACTGTTGTTTTGCTTTTCACATTTAGGCCTACAACCTTACTGGAACTGTGTATATGATTTAAGGTAGTGATCAACCTTTTATTATATTTTTTTCTTTTTCTTTTTCTAGTGTCAATAATTCACTCAACTAGCACCATGCATTTAAATGAAGATTTTATCTTCTCTGCATTGCAAACATTGTCAAAAATCTACTTTCCATGTATATTGAGTCTGTTTCTGGATTCTCTATTATGCTCTGTTGGTCTGTTTGAGTAACTGCCAATGTGACATTTTCTTTTCTAAACTCACTATGTAGAGTAAAATTTTTTCTATATACAGAATTATGTAATCTATGAATGATAGCAGTTTTATTTCTTCCTTTCCAATATTTGTTACCTGTTAAATACTTTTCTTATGGTATTACACTAATGAGAGTATTCCTTACATGTTGAGTGAAGGGGTCTGTAGAGAATATACTTGCCTGGCTTCCAAACTCAAAGCAGCTCTTCCAAGTGATGCTTATTGTAGGATTTTTGTAGATGTTCTTTACAGATTTAGAAATTCCCTTCTTGGCTGAAAGTTTTAATCATGTTTAGGTGTTGAATTAAATCAAATGCTCTCTCTGCATCTATTTAGAAACCATATTTTTTTCAGTTTAATTACATGAAATGGTTTTTAAATATTAAGCAGTCTTATACTATTTCTGGAATAAATTTGATTGGGCTATGATTGACTATACTTTTCTATATTTCTGTATTCTAGAATAATTTTGCCGTTTTTAAAAAGGATTGTTGGAACAATGTTTACAAATAAGATTGACTTTTATATTCCTTGTTGCAAGTTTTTTGGTCATATTTTGATTTCAAAGTTTACTAGCTTCAAAAAACTGGTTGGGAATTATTACGGTTTTCTAATTTCTGAAGATGCTTATATAAGATTGGTGTTTAATAATTTATTAGGGAAGAAACATGCATGGGAATATTTTTTAATTATGGATTTAATTTCACCAATAGATATAGGCAACACAGGTTTTCCCATTTCTCATCTGTTTTGGTAAGTTGCCGTTTAGAATTTGTCCACTTAATTTTCAGTATTATTGGCCAAAAATTATTCAGTATATCCTCTTATTATTATTCTAATGTGTGTAGTATCATAAACTTTTTTGTTGTTGTTTTTCTTTTCCATTTCTGTTAGCGGTTATGTTCCTTCCTTTTTCTTTTCTTTGATTAGTCTAGCTTGGGTGTCTTTAATTTTAATCTCCTTTCAAAGCCTTATTTTTATCATTTGCTCTCTGTTTCACTTCTGGATTTAATTGACTGTACTCTTTCCCCTACTGTCTTATCCATCCTTAGCTCATTAATCTGCCTTTTTCTTTTCATGTCTCTGTCTCAGTAGCAGTGACTTCCCTTCCACTGTGAGATTGATAATCTGGGTCTTCTCTCTCCTATTTTCCCTTGGATGGCATGACTAGAAATTCATCAATTTTAGTAGACTTTTGAAAGAATTAGCTTTTTGGTCTTATTGACCTAATGTTGGTCTAATGTTTTTCTGTTTTTAATTTTATTAATTTGTATCCTAATATCAATATTATTTCTTTTCTTCTGTTTATTTTAGACTTGCTGTACATTTTCTAGTTTAACAAGGAAACCGGTAATTTACTTAGATTTGTTTTTTTTCTAATATATGCATTTAATGCTATAAATGCTGATGTATTCCATCCATTTTGATAAATTTTTATTTTAATTTTAATTTAGATCAATTTTTAAAAATTTCTCTTGAGACTTTTGCTTGAACTCTTGAGTTATTTCCAAATATTTGGGGACTTTCTAGTTATCTGTTACTGGTTTCTAATTTAATTTAATTTTGATTTAGGAGTATACATTGTATGATTTATGTTCTTTTAAATTTGTTAGGGTGTCTTTTAGAGCCTGTAATGCAGTCTGTCTTGGTGAATGTTTCATATAAGCTTGGATGGAGCTGTCCTCAGATGAAATGTTATAAAATGTCAATTAGACCCAGTTGATTAATAGAGATATTTAGGTCTTCTATAATCTTACTGTGTTTGTATCTTCTGATCTATCAGTTATTTCAACTATAATAATGGATTTACCTATTTTTTCCTTGCAGCTCTATTAGTGTTTGCCTCATGTATTTTGATTCTCTGTTATGTTATTAGGTACATAGACACAGAGAATTGTTACACCATCTTGGAAAATGGATTGCTTTGTCATTATGTAATGCTGCCTATTTATCTCTGATAATCTTTGTAGTCTACTTTGAGATTAATATAGATACTCCAGCTTTCTTTATATTAGTGTTAGTATTAAAATGAAAAACAAACTTGAAAATTCCCTGAGCAGACAAAGCCATTTAAACCACCTAAGCAAAACTAAATCTAGTTTATCTTATGAACATAAACAGAACTTTGTTTTTTATGCCTCTGATAATCATAAAAGAAACTTGTTATTTTCCTAAAATTGGTATAAGATAATTCATTTTAACCAATCCCTTGCCATCTGGAAAACCCCATTGTAATAATGAATCGTTGTAAAGGTTGAGCAGCTTCCTTGTTTTCACCCTGTAACATCATGCCTGTGAACTTTGTATCAGTTTCAGTTTGAATGCTCCCAATTCTTGAACTGTTCTTATATGCACAGTAAACTCTTACAATTTACTATTTTATTGATCTGGTGGTTTTAATTTTATCAATTCTGGATTTTTGACATTAGCATGGTTCATCTTTCTTTGTCCCTTTACTTTTAATCTATTTTAGTCTTTATATTTAAAGTGGATTTCTTGTAGATAACATGTACTTGGGTCTGGTCATTCTTTGTATTCTGACTACCTCTGTTTTTTAAATAGTCTATTTAGATCATTCCTTTTAAATTGTTTATTGCTATATTTGTATTAATATCTTCCATGTTTATAACTGTTCTATTTGTTGCATTTGCTTCTCCGTTTTGATGCCTTATCTGAATGTAATTGAGCATTGTATGATTCAGTTAAACTTTTAAAAAAATCTCAGTGACTGCCCTTAACTAATCAAAGTCCATCTTCAAATAACTTTGTACTACTTAATAAGTAATGCAGCTACCTTATAACAGAGTGTTCCCAATTTCTCCCTTTTATGCTTTGTGACATTGTTATTATTCATTTATTATTATCATTATTAATTATATATAATTATATATTAATGTTAATTATTATTAATATGCTACAATCACCCAATACAGTCTTATGTCTTTAAACAGTTTATCTTATAACAGAATAAGAAAAATAAATTATTTTTCTTTCCTTCTTTTATTTCTTCTCACTCTTCCTTTCTTTACATAGAACCAAGTCTCAGACCACTTTCACTTTCCTTATGTCAGAAGAACTTTAAAATATTTCCTGCACAACAGTTTTCTAGTAATGAATGCTGTCAGTTTTTGTCTGAGAAAGTTTTTATTTCTCCTTCACTTTTTAAGGATAGTTTCTGTAGGCTAATTTTTACTTTTTCAGCACTTTAAATATTTCTCTCCAAACTCTCCTTGCTTACATGTTTACTGTTGAGAAGTCCAAAGTAATTTGTATCCTTGTTTCTCTATAGATTATTTATTTTTCTCTGGCTTCTATCAAAATGTTCTATTTATCTTTGGTTTTCTGCAGTTTGAATATGTTATGACTCAGTCTAGCTTTTATTTTGATTTCTTGCCTGCTGTTAGTCTTTGAAATTCTTGGATCTAGTGTGATATCTGTCATTAATTTTGGGAAGCCACTGGCCATTATTACTTTAAATATTTCTTTTGTTCCAGCCTCTCTTTCTTTATCCTCTGGTATTCCACTTCTGCACGTTATCACTTTACCATTATTCCACAGTACTGGGATATTCCCTTCTGCTTTTTTCCTTCTTGCATTATAGTTGGGGAAGTTTGTGCTTTCTTATTCTCAGCCTCACTAATTCTTTCCTTGCTGTGTTGAGTCTATTGATGTGCCCATCAAAGACTTTCACTACTTCTGTCACAGTGTTTTGATTTCTAGTATTTCCCCATGGTCCTCTCTGAGATTTTTCTTCCCTCTGTTTACATTGCCCATCTGTTCTTGCATGTTGTCCACTTTTCCCTTTAGAGCCCTTAGCATATCAATCACAGTTGTGTTAAATTCATACTCTGATCATTCTAACATCCGTGACATATGGGAGTCTGGTTTTAGTGATTGTTTTGTCTCTGCAGACTGAATTTTTTCTTGCCTTTTGGCATACCTTACAATTTTTGTTGTTGTTGTTAAAATCAGGACACGTTGCATCTAGTAACAGTAAGGGAGGTAAATGTGTCTTTCATGAGAGGATTTATATTAATATGATTAGGAATTGGGCTGTATTTAATGTCTCCTGTGGGTGCCATAGGTCCCACAGGCTTCACATTCACATACCCTTGTTCAGTCTTTACTCTTGACTTGGGCAACTTCTTCAGAAACTGTCTGGGTTTTGTAATTCTTTCAGTTATTGTACAAGAGTCTTGTTGGTGTGGTGGTGTGATGTAAGGCAGTGGTCCCCAACCCCTGGGCCGCAGACCGGTACCGGTCCGTGGGCCATTTGGTACCGGTCCACAGAGAAAGAATAAATAACTTACATTATTTCCATTTTATTTATACTTAAGTCTGAACAATGTTTTATTTTTTAAAAATGACCAGATTCCCTCTGTTACATCCATCTAAGACTCACTCTTGACGCTTGTCTCGGTCACGTGATACATTTATCCGTCCCACCCTAAAGGCCGGTCCGTGAAAATATTTTCTGACATTAAACCAGTCCGTGGCCCAAAAAAGGTTGGGGGCCACTGATGTAAGGGAATGAGAGCATTCTATTATAGTCTGATTAAATGTCGTTGTCTTTAGTGACCCTCTGTCTTGGAACTATGACCTTTACTAGTGTTTCTCTGGTGGTTAGTCCCCCTTCCATAACCCCTTATTTCTTTTCCTGGCTGCTGAGTTTCCAATTTATATCCTTGAAAACCTGACTCCTGCTGATAGACTTTTTCTCTTATGTGTAACAGGAGGACTAGGAAAACCAGGGTGGGAGGAATCTCCTTTTGTAATTAGGATAAGGCTCTGGCAAAGCCTTTTTCCTTGGAGAGCACTTTAGGCATATTTCACAACGATTATCTTCCCCCCTCCCTGCCAGAGCCAGGAGGAGGATTTTCCTGATCTTTAAGAGAGCATGGAAGGGTTCCTGGAGGAAAGGCGTGCAGAAGTGCGGGGACCTCAAAGACTGTGGTCCTTGGGAGTTTCTCATTCTCATGCTAGTCCATACTCAGCCTCCATCTAAACTACCATGTAAGTGTTCTGACCAGTTTGTGGCACCGTATTTCAGGGTGGTGGTTTGCCATGCGCATTAGTCAGCTCAGGCTGTTATTATAAAATACCAGAGTCTGAGTGGCTTAAACAACAGACATTTATTTCTGCTGGTTCTGGAGATCGAGAAATCCAAAATGAACCTACTGACTGATTTGGTTCCTGGCGAGGCCCACTTCCTGGCTTGCAGACATTAGCCCTCTTGCCGTGTTCTCACCTGGCAAGTGAGAGAGAGCTCTGTTTCCCTACTTATAAGGACACTCAACTCATTATGGGACTCCGCCCTCATGACTTCATCTAAACCTCATTGCCTCTCAAAGACTCCATCTCTAAATATATCATGTTGGTGTTTAAGGCATCCAGATGTGAATTTTGAGGGGACACAGTTCATTCCATAGCACCATGTAACTTCAGTTTTCTGACGTTGCTAAGAACAGTCGCTGGTTTTCAGTTTGTCCACCTTCCTTATTATATACAGTAGAGTGATAATTTCCAAGGTCTTTAAACACAGCTGATACATTTCGTATTTACTAGTGTGTGTGTGTGTGTGTGTGTGTGTGTGTGTGTGTATTTTCAAGACTGTAAAGATCCCTTTAAGAACATTTTTGCTGCTGTTATATTATTTTCCTTTGGGTATAGGACATTATATATGAAAAATTATGCAGATAATTTAGAATCTAGACAGTTTTCTTTCTATAGAGTGTAATTACATTTGCTTCTGCAGACAGCAAGGAGCAGTAGACATCACTGATTATCTTAATATAATTTCACCAATTGAGAGGATCAGAAGCTGAATTTTATTTTACTTTTTATTTTATTTTTAATTGAATTTATTGGGGTGACACTGGTTCCACATAATTATACGGGTTTCAGGTGTCCAGTTCTATAACACATCTGCCTACACCATATTGTGTGTTCACCCCCAGGTCAAGTCTTTGTCCATCACCACTTGCTCCCCAATACCCTCCTCCACCTCCCACACCCCCCGCAAGCACCACACAGTTGTCCATGTCCGTGAGTTTTTTCTTTTTCTTTTTTTTTTATCTCGTTTTGCTCAGACCCACCAATGAAGGTGAATTTTAATGTCTGTGAGGAGTTCTCTGTCTCTGACCTATCGTTTATCCTAAGTTGTAGACCCTCAAAGTTCTGACACAGAACCTGTGGAAGCTTACAAGATATCCCATCCTGGAGGGGACAAGAACTAATATTTTGCCCCTATCGCTGTGCAGTTGTCAGAAGACCTACTTAGGTTCTCGGTGTCTCAGTCTTTCCTTTTCAAGACTCCGTTAGTCACCTGTCAGGAGAAACAGGCCTCAGAGAGCTTTGTCTCCCAGCTCTTACACACTTGAGCGTCTCCCTGTCGTCCGGCACTTCATTCCTGTGTCTCATGTGGTCCAGCTTGTCTAACAGGATGGTCATTCAGAGTTCAGTAGTCTGCCACAACCA
Source organism: Saccopteryx leptura (assembly GCF_036850995.1). Lineage (NCBI taxonomy): Eukaryota > Metazoa > Chordata > Mammalia > Chiroptera > Emballonuridae > Saccopteryx > Saccopteryx leptura. Next base: position 25,920,779 of record NC_089511.1, read on the forward strand.
TAATGTGACTTTTTAGTTAAAAGTTATTGGCCCTGGCCGGTTGGCTCGTCGGTAGAGCGTCGGCCTGGCGTGCGGGGGACCCGGGTTTGATTCTCGGCCAGGGCACATAGGAGAAGTGCCCATTTGCTTCTCCACCCCCCCCCTTCCTCTCTGTCTCTCTCTTCCCCTCCTGCAGCCAAGGCTCCATTGGAGCAAAGATGGCCTGGGCGCTGGGGATGGCTCCTTGGCCTCTGCCTCAGGCGCTAGAGTGGCTCTGGTCACGGCAGAGCGACGCCCCGGAGGGGCAGAGCATCGCCCCCTGGTGGGCAGAGCATCGCCCCTGGTGGGCGTGCTGGGTGGATCCCGGTCGGGCGCATGCGGGAGTCTATCTGACTGTCTCTCCCCATTTCCAGCTTCAGAAAAAAGAAAAAAAAAAGTTATTTTCCATCTCAATAAAATTTCAGTCTCCTACAAAGTTGTACATATATTATCCTAATATAAATTTAAGCTGAATGGCCTGTCCATGTATCTTCCATAAAACAATTTATTGTTGTGTCTCAGCAATAGTTACAGACTGCAGTGAGGGTTATCTCTGATGTGTGCTTTTTCTCTCTTGCCATTTGATCTTTTGATCTTTCTGTCTTAAAGAATTCAAACCCTTCTGTGGGAAAAGGGCCTAAACAGTATATTTTATAACTTTGTGTCTCCCCAGATTATAACCTAATGGCTGACACATGTGGCTTCACTGAAATATTGTTAGTAATTATGTATCCCTTTACATAAATATTTTAAAGATACTGAATATTTTCTAAGGGATTGTAGAAACTTATTTTATATTAATAAAATTCTGTTCTCATTTTGAAAATTGAAATTTATTATACACACGGAACAAAATAACTTTCTAATTTGATTTTTATACTCTTACTGCTGTTTCTCTATTACAGTAAATAATTATATTCAAACTCACAAGATCAATCAACTTTTGTAGATATAGTTACAATGTCTTGTTCACCATATGTTTAAAAGTTATTCTTATCTGGCTTTATGTTGGCAAGTTTTCCACTTTTCAGTGGTTTTTTTTTTCTTTTTGCTTTTCTTTTGCACTTTTTTAGACCAGACAATCTCTGGGGAAGCACACTTGGTAAATATTTATAACTAACATCACAAAGAGCTCATTTCCGTTAAAGAGCATGTTGTTATGATGTATTTAGTGTCAGCATGTCAGCTGACAGTGTCAAAATGAGTTGTACTTGGAAATAGGTCACCTGTAAGTCAGATAAGTTGTAATTCTCATGATAAGAGAGGTCAGGGGATTTTCATGTTTGTCTTGTTTGTTGTGTAGAATTTCTACTAGTGTTGCTGTTTATTTTGGTCGGAGCTGGACCAAATGTTATATAATTACTGAGTTTCCTCTATAAGCACTTGTAACTGGTCCCATGTTTTTGACTTCTAACAGCAATATTTTGGACTTATGGATGGCCATATGGGTCTTTCTCTTAATGCCTCGTGGCTTTTTTTAGATGACCTGCTCAATGAATATTTAAAAAACAAATTAATGCTATTATACTTCTTCATAAACTTTATAATCATTATGGAAATACTTAAAGTTCTATGAAAAACTTTAATTCATTAACCTCATAAATTTTCTTAGTTATAATACATTTCCAAATTATCTATCAATACCTAATTTAAGTTTGAAAATCATTAAGTCTCAAAGAACAGAAAATTCCAAGTAAGGCATTTTGATTTTTATCACATAAAACATATTACCTTAATTTTACTTATTGATATTTCATATATTTGATGATGTAATGGCGTATTCCTATACAGTTTGTATCTATTAGGAGGTTATCATGTATAAGCAAAAGTCCTATTGATTATTGAACATTTGCCTTTTATTCTCATTCTACTCCAATGATTTTGAGAAAATGCAAAGTTTAATAGAACATTCTTTTTCTCTATAAAAGTCAACTGGTGGAATTGTGTCCCAGTTCAGCAATAATTTAAGTTGCATTACTGTCAAATGCGTCAAAGATTTTAAATATAAATTATGAGAAACACGAAGAAAGCCTCAAATAAAATACCAAGTTTCCTCTAGGGTGAGTTGTTCACTTTCATATTCTGTTAGAATGAGGCCTTTTGATGGCTTAGCTAAATTATGGGCTTTGGAGGGGGGGGGGGAGTCTGGAATTAAATCCTTATTCTGCCATGTTCTAGCTTTGTGGCTTTAGGCTCATAACCTCTATAATTTTCATTACCCTCAGTTTTAAAGTGGGTAGAAAATGACTACTTCATAGGGTTGAAGCGAATATTAAAACTACATAATGTATTTCTGCTGTGTTTGACGCTAAGGCACAGACTTTGCTTTGAAGATATTTAGATCAGTGACACAGAATGGTTGCTACTTATTTCTCTCTGCAAGTCAGCCCTAGTGAACTCTTCTAAAATCTTCTTCCTCCTCTGAAGAATTTTGAGATAATGCAGGGTGGGAAAAAGAGCACAGGTTATCCACAAGTCAGAAGAGTTTTTGAAAGTACAAATTAGCTTGGCATGCATTAGAATTGAAGAGCCCACCCACAGGCTCAGTGCAAGAGGTGCAGGATCAAGAAATCTGCATTTCTAAACCCACCTCGGTGATTCTGACATACAAGGGAAGACACATTCACTCAATAAAAACTTTGAGAGCTAAATTCGTGATTTCTTTTATGAATTGTGATGGCATGAAAATCCTTATAGCAAATTGAGGACTGTCTCCTAGGCAAAGGGCAGGCGTCTGAAACTTGATAATGTGCATAGGACTTTTTCACTTTTAGGACAGCGAAACATCAATCCCATGCCTCCTCACAGACATTCTGAGAAAATGGCCATTAAACATTGGATTCCACAGCGGGGGATCTTTGTTGTATTATGTATTGAGAAAACTTCAACACATGGAGCAAAACAATACAAATGTTATTGTTCAGTTAAATATACAGGGGTGGGTAGAAGTAGGTTCACAGTTGTGAGTATGTGAAAGTGTGTATTCTTGGATTATTTATTTGTATTACAACTGTAAGCCTACTTGTGCCCAACCCTGTATTTAATTAAGAGTAACAGTGCATATTTTCCCAATGATGTTGGGTTTAGGAAGTTTAAGGTACCCAGAGCACTACGAAATGTTTCTGCCTGCTCTGTCACTATATGTTTTTCATGTCTGCATCTTACTTGACTTTGCTAATTATTACAAAAGTAATACATGCTCATCAGCAAATGTACTATAGATATGACTGAAACATGCTAAGTAAAAACCCCACATCCCCCACCTCACAAGGTTCCTCTACCTTTGTAAGAAAAAACTGCTTAAAATTTTGAGTGTGTCAAGATATTTTTATTACCTACACAAACTAGGTATCTTATATTTCTTCTTTATGTTCTCAAAATTGAAATAACTCAGAATCGATCGGGGAAATGGGAAAGGCTGCCATTTCTAGACCTCCCTATTCTAACCTATTGCTACTGTCACAGTGATTCTTCTCTCCTTCCCCCTTAAGATGCTGTGATCAACGTAGTGGCATCTATCTAAATCTATGAAGTTACATTAATTTTGAAAAAATGTAAACTCTTCTGGAGCTAATTCATCATCCAGCTGTTCACTGAAAGAAATCATAATTAGGGATTATATCAGCCTGTGAGTAGCACCCAGGGAAAAAGAATCAGAGTATAATAGGGTTTGATTAGGATGGAATGTCTATAGACCAGGTTCTCAATCCTGGATGAACATTACCCTGATTTGGAAAGCCAGTAAATACATACATACATACTCACTCTCTCTCTCTCTCTCTCTCTCACACACACACACACACACACTCTCTCTCTCTCTCTCTCTCTTTCTCTCTCTCTCACACACACACACACACACACACACACACATGCACACAATGCCCAGTGTATAAAATTTGGGCCAGTGCAATAGGATGGAACTTTCTAGAAGCGGTCTGGTTATCAGTGTCAAATATCTGAAGGATTAAAGGATGTTAGCCTATTTATGTTATGGGAAATATTAGCTAGAAGTATGGATTAACTAGAAGTGTTTGACACACCTTTGATAACTCTCCTTGTGGGAGATTCAGTGCATAGTCACACCTTCCCCTTTGACATGCCATGAGACGTCCTATAATTGAAAAACCTATTGAGCTTTGTTTTGTTTTTAAGCCCAGCTTTTCGCAAACACACTCATACAACAAATACTTATACTGAGAACTACTTTGAGCCAAGCCATGCTCGAGGTACTGTGGATGGCAGGCAGTAAAGTTCCCTGCTTTCAAGGAGTTTTGTAGTGTGATAAGATAAACAAACAAATAATAAACAAAAAAAGACTCCCAAATAATGGATGATATGAAGAAAAACGAGGAGGTAAGATGTAGGAGTGTCACATATACTACTATAGAAGCTAGAACCAGCCAGGCCTGTGTTCATTGGTAATATCATACTTTGACCAAGGCCTGAAATGACAAGAGCAGCAGCAGGTCATGCAAAGATCTTGAGGGAGGAACGTTCAGAGAGGAATGAACAGCCCTAAGCAGGACTGAGCTTGACTTGTTCAAAGAGGTCCAGTGTGGCTAAAATATAATGGAGGATGTTGGCAAGGACTGTGGCTGTTTGATAAGGGGTTTGGATTTTGTTCTAAGTGGTAACAGAAGCAATGGAGTTTAATTTACCTTTAAAAAATTTTTACTGACTGCACCATTTGGGATGGTGATGGGGATGGTGCCAGGGAATAGAAGAATAAAAAAAGTGATAAAGAGGCCATTGAGGTAGTTCTGGTGAGATAATGCTTTGTTGGTCACAGCTGAGATGAGGAAGGATGCCCCAGTTTTTGATATACTGTGGAGATGTCATCACCGACTGTACCTGCTTTGTGAGCCTGAGAACTGGGTATAAGCGGGTATTGCTGGGGGTGGGGTCAGGAGGTAGAGAGTTGATTGACAAGGGGAATTAAATCAATTTGACTTTGTAACTCCAGACCAGTAATATTTTTATATATGAGAAAATACTTTGGTAATGCTGGTAAAGGGGTATTTGTGAAACAGAAAGAGAAGTAGGCATATGAGGAAACTCCTTGGCTGCTGGTATTCCGAATGCATTTGCCTTTGCCTGTGTGATGTACATGAGGTTGGCCTTATTTGTTGATCCAGTCGTGGTAGGAAGGTGTATCATGAGCCTGAAAAACGTAGTACTTTCATTCTTCGTTTTCTTTCTACATATGCTGATTGTTAAAGTTAAATAAAAGAAGGAGGGGGAGGAGGAAGAGGAGGAGGAGGAGGAGGAGGAGGGGGAGGAGGAGGGGGGGGGAGAAACAAAAATATAAATTTGTTGAGAACTTCTGCTTCGTCCTAAATTTTTCCTATATGAAGCCTTATAGCAGAGAAAATGAAACCTACTTAGATGTTAGGTACTGTAATATGTTTTGCAGGTGAGCTATTATTAAGTAAATGCATCTTGATATTGTGGAGGGAACATGGCTCCTGATCTTGCTGTATAATAGTTTTACAAACTAGTAAAAACGCCAGAGTTTTTTGTTTATTTCCCTACCTTTCTGACTTTTCATTTCCCCACCTGCAATTTGATTGTGCTAGTTTAGAATCATTCTCAAGGTCTTTCTAGCTTTCAAATTCTAGAGTCTGTAAGTCTAATTACAGGTCTTCCCAAATTATTATTACTTCCAATTTCCCTTAACAGTTTTTAATGTGCTTATCCAGCAGTATGGTGAAGTTTAACAACCTGATATTAGAGTGAAGTTCTGACTTGAATGTTGGGCGATCCATTTATTTATGTTAATGTTGTAAGATGAGAAAGCGAAACAAGAGAGACATGTCATAACCTTGCTCATTCATCAGTGATGTACACAGCTTCTTGGCTGGTCGTGTTTATTGAATATTGAAAGAAGATTTTTCTCGAGTTTTTCTGCTTTTCACAATGTTTTAAGTTTAATCTGCACATTATAGAAACAAACTTTATTGAGGGCATTGTAGTTAAAAGCTGGCTTAATGGGGATGGTGGAATTTAAACTACTCTGAATATAAAGAACCACTTAGGCAATAGTAACCTCTGTGGATGGGGAGACATTACGACATAACTGTTAACATGATTTTCTTAAAGAAATCAGCCATCCTTATAGTAAAAAAGCAAATCAAACATTCCCCGTCGACATCCAGGTGACTAGGTGATAAGATGAAATGGATATACTCGGGGTGCAATGATTTTCTCCTTTCCCTTTGCTTTTAGGGGTTTTCAGGAAATGCAAACGCAGACAGTGTTGTGTACTACCGACTCCAGCCTTCCATCAAAGCCAGGTTTCTGCGCTTCATCCCTTTAGAGTGGAACCCCAAGGGCAGAATTGGAATGCGAATCGAGGTGTTCGGATGTGCATACCGTAAGTGTTTGTTTATCCAGTACACTCAAGGAAATATCAGAGGAGGTGTTTTAAAAGCCAAACTCCATGCAGAAATTGACTTTATAGATATGTCGAGAGAGAGAGAGAGAGAGAGAGAGAGAGAGAGAGAGAGAGAGAGAAGAATGACTTCTGTAGAAAGTTTTTGTGTGTCCATTCATGCCAATTAGGCTTTTATATTTTAAATCAGAAATGGAAGCATTTTATAGCTAGAAAAATTGATACAAAGATAGATACAGATACATGTTTGTAGATATATGTGAATCCATTTATCCAAATCTAATATTATTGACTAGATCCTAACTTTTACATATTAGAGCTCCTTCCCCAATGGAATATATTTGGATTTTTTTATTGAACCGATTGGGGTAATACTGGCTCACAAAATGATACAGGTTTCAAATGTACAACTCAACAGACCACCATCTGCTCACTATATCGTGTGCCCTCCGCCTTTAACGCCTTTTTCTGTCCCCATTCCTCCCCTCCCATTTGGGCACCTGGAATTTCATAAAAGAGACAATGTTTTAACATATCCAGTCATCTTGAGGAGATGAAAGAATGTTCTTTTCGCTAGCCTAAAAATATATATAATGCACCATGCAGCTCACTTATGCTGTGCCTTCAGCCTAAATTCATAGAAAAGGTAAAGACCTCTGCCAGAATATAATTTGTGTTTGAAATACTTTCACATAAAAACAAAGATAGAAACCACAGGGTTCACTTAGTCCCCTCCTAATGAAGCATTTTGATTATATCTCTTTATGGGGCAGGGACCTAAGAGTTATTGATAGCTCACCTCAGGCCTCCCCATCCTGTTAGATGCCCTTTTATTATAGAACAACGAGTTGGTTAATATGATCTATAGTCACCAGGTGAGCAGTCTGAGGTTTGGAGAGGTCAATAATTTGGCCAGTATCTCACAACAGGTACACGGAAGAATCCAGAAAAGAATCCGGGACTCTTCAGTCCCACTATCATTATTCCTCTAGTAAACCTTTATAATTATTATTTTTTTAGCCACTAAATTTTTCTGCACAGTATTTTGTCACGTTGTGGTGTAATTTAGGTTCTGGTTCACTTTATTTGCATGCGAGGAAGGCATGTCATGCAGAAGACCAGCAACTTGTCAAGTTGTCCAACCCGTGTTGGCCAAGAGCCCGCGTACAGATTGCATGGGTCTGCTGCGTGCTCAGTGGAGTCCGGTGCCCACCGCCACTGTCAAGAGCTCTGTGCCTGCCAGGGCCTGCAGGGTGTCATCATAGTATTGACATCAAGAGTAATAATAAGTCTAGCAATAATACTAATATGAATAGTATTAATTTTTATTCTAAAAATAGCTACTTTTTCTTGTGTGCTTATTATATATCTGCACTATATTAAGCAGTTAGTTCGTGATTCCAATAAAAGTCCAGATAAGTGTCATTAGATAACTGCTCCCTTCCCCCACTTTGCGAATGAGGAAATGAACACGAGAGGGGATGAGGTGCTGAAACTGCACAGGCAGGAAGGGGCGGAGCCTGCAGGACCCCAGACGGGAGCCCGTGCTCCTGTTCCCTCCAGCTGTGGAGCCACAGCAGCGGGCCTTGGGCAGCTCGCTGCTCACCACCTGCCCAACTCAACTGCCGGTTTTCTTGGCTTCAGCAGTTCAGCCTAGCCGCTCCTGTTACATGTTAGTTCCTTTCTTCACGATTGTCACACTTGAACGAAATCATCCTAAAAAAAGTCCCACCCAAATGTCGATTCCGGAGCACAGAACCCTGTCTGTGTTACTTGTTTTTGGATCACGGAGTTTTGCAAAGCCCGTGCCACACGATGGCCAGTTTGCAAAACAAACTTCTGAATGCTTCCTCGTTATAGTTACTTTCTCTACTTCTTCAGAGCATCTATCTTGTGGAATATTTATTTATCAAGTGTAATAACAGCTAACAGTAATGGCGCACTTACTCTTGTGTCAGATACAGTTTTTACAGACATTCCAATTTAATCCGCAAAAAGTCACCTATCTAATAGAGTCTTAGAAATGCTAAGCAATTTTCCCAGTAGCACACCCTTAATACATGTGCAGCCTCAGATGTAAATTCATCATTTGTTTTAACAAGACTGTTGATGGTTATTTTAAAACTGAAGCAGCACTCACAGGTCCCTGTGGAAATAACTGCTGAGGGCCAGGTCCCTTTGAGTTTCCTGTGGTCACGTGCTTACTGATAACTCCTCCCTCCCCCCACTTTTATTGATCTGAGACCCCGCGGAACGTTCTTTTCACCGTGACTTCATTTGCTGACTCCTGCAGTGAGCACAATGTCCATGGCCTTTGCCAGCCTTCCTCTGTCATTGACCCACCGCTGAAGTAGCGGTACTGGGGCCAGGATGACTTCACCACAGACACATATGGTAAAATGATTTGATAGGATTCAATGTAAAGTGACTGTTGTATTTTGGGTAAAAGAGAAAAGGTAATAAACAATGGGAGAATACTCTCAGAGATTACCTAAAATAACCACAAAATAGGTTGGGTGTCAGTGGCTTTATGGGATTGTATTTGATTCTCCTTCCTCAATTACACCATAGTCACACTTACTCAGAGTATCAGGCTTACAGAATATTAATTTACCAAAACATGACACTATACAAACACCATTTATTAAACAGTTACTATGTGTCAGATACTGTTCCTTCTAACAACATGGTGAGATAGAGCGTGAAGATTGCCACCCTCTTAGGCAGGAGTAAGAGGAGGCAGGCAGAGTGCTGGCACAGTGAGGGCAGGGGCGTGCGTGCTCTGGGTTGCCTGGTGCAGAAACAGGTGGGACCACTGTGTCCCCTTCCCTGAGGAAGAGCTGCAGGTGCTGTCAGCTCAGGAGCACAATGCAGGACTTTGTCTGCAATAGTCCACATCTGGGATCAGGCTGGATCTTCTCCAGATGTGTAAGGCAATTCCTATGAAAAGAAATGTGGTGTTGGGAGGCGGGTAGGGTCTTTCTTGTGGATCAGGGATTGGGGGCCATGCTGGCAAGTCAGTGAGCCTCTTATGAGTGTGACGAAGGCCTGGGGGTGGCACACAGGCCGCCAGCCCACATTTACGTCTGCTGATGTGGGGGAGAGTGGACCTCAGAGAAATAAAGACCTTGTCCCGGATGCACAGCCTGTGTCAGAGCTAGGATATAAATCAGATCCATCACTTTCAAAGCCAGTGCTCTTGATGACTAGATGAATCATACATGCATTTACCTTTTCAGTATTTTTTGTCACTTGCTGAAAAAAGAACTCTTCTAGGTATTAAGTATAGGGAGAAATTATAAAATAATATATTTTTAATAATATAGAAATTATTATATGTAATATCTTTGCTTTCTAATGCTAGATTTGTTAATACAACTCTTTCACTCTGCACAGCAAAATACAAACAACATTATCTAAATTGTGACAAAGTTACAAAACTCCAAACAGAAAATTGATAGTACTGGCCATACAATAAAAGCCAAGAAAGCAATGTACATGCTGTTAAGGTAACCCACAAGACCAGCGTGAACAAGAGCCAGGACAGGAGCTCATGATGACCCCACGGCACCGGCTGTTAGCTTGCTCACTGATAGGGGTGTGTGTGTATGTGTATGCCTTTCATGTAAAAACAGAAACATTTATGGCAACTAGCATTGGTGTTTGACCATTAGGTCAGAAGAAGCAATGTTATAAAAGTTGTACAAACTCAGTGCAAATTATTGTAGCCTGAGTGTATTTAGGGTGCGAGGAATAAGTGATTAAAAATTTGAGATTAGAACAAGAAAAATGAGAGCAATAGGTTTTGAAGCTAAGGTGTAGGTATTTCACATGGGAGTCCGGGAGGGTAATCCAGATAGGAGAAGGGATGTACCGCGGTTGAGTCCAGGAGCTAAGACTGCTCGGAGGATCAGTTTGTATTTGAGAATGGTCATTCAGACTGAAATGACAGGTACATATTGGAGGCAGCAGCTCAATTAGGAGACTTCTGAACTCACTATTGAAGTGACAATAGGGGACTGGCATTCAGGAGTGAGGGTTCTCTTAACCGGCCCCAGATTCAAAATATACTGAGGATATCAAATCAAGAAAGCTCAGTGATTGTATGTGAGGGACACTGGTTATCAGATTTGAAGAACTGTGTGGAAGGTGGTGCCATTTACTGGGAGAAGAAATGAGTTTCAGAAGAGCACAGGAGACACAATTAATTCCACTGTTGACGCAATTGAATTCAAGTGCCTGTGAAATTGGAAGGTGGGAACTCTAAACCCTCTGGGTTGAAGATATGTAATTGAAATCTATATAAATATCATTTTGTTATTAAATCATCACATTTCCACTTATTGCATTACTATTAATGAAAATATGAAGTGCTCTGTTTGAACAGCTACTCATTCCTATCATATTTAAAGCAGGTTCTTGATACTGCTTTTCAAATAGGTAGTGTGCATTTTTATGTCAGGCTCCCCTTGTGCCTAATATGTGTGTTTGCTGGAGTTGTAGATGCAAGCTGGCCCTTGGACCAGTGCAGGGAACGTGGCTATTGTGAGAACCACACACACTTTTATATCCTCTATCCCAATGAGTTAGAGCAGTAACTTGTTATGAAGGAGCATCAAGTAAATGGAAAATCCATATCAAAGAACGTGTTCTACTTTTATGTCAGTAAACGTAAAGCTGTTCCCTGAGTAATGAGAGAAGTAGAAGCTGTTTTATGGGTTCAAAGGAAAAGAATAAATTTCAGATGTCTGGACCATAGCAGCTCTGAACATGTTTGCAGATCTAGACAAGAGATGTAGGTAAGGAAATAACTTGTGGAAGAAAGAGAAAGAAGATGTATGGAGATAAAGAAATATTTACTCTACTCTACTAAATGTCCCAAAGGAAAGTAAGCAGCGGTAAACAAAGGCAGGGAAAAGCCAATAACCGGGTGAAAGTGAGTGTGTCGGATGTCCATGGGAAGTGACGATTAAACCACAGGAGATAGTGTTCTTTAATTAGGGATGAAATGCTGAGACAATTGCCCTTAGTAAATTCCAAGTTCCATCCCTCTAGTTCTTATGTAATCATCCTCATTTTGCATCCCATAATCTTCCCTTCCTTGTGTTCCACAGAATAAGGACTTCACTGCCCAGCCACACTGAGCTCAATTCCATTTCTTTCACATGCCATGATTTTATGGTTTTCCTAGACTTCAGATCTTTGCCTTATGCCTAGAGTGGTTGCCACACATCAGCTTTCATTACTCTACCTATAGCATCCTTTTACTCATCACCTTTTCGCAGCATAGAAATCACTGTTTCTGACAGCGGCTCTGATACTTCACATTTAGATCAAAGGACATTTCCACCTGCTCCTGGAACAGTCTCCTCCCACTCATGTCATGCTCACCTTACACTCTGTTATGATTGGATGCTCCTTTTGTATTGTCTCCTGCGCAGATGAATGAATGAAATGAGGTGGCTTGGGGGTCCTCAGGAAGGCGTTTCCTATCATCCCAGGAGTGTATCCGCCTGGTAAAGACCAGGCACTGAACTTTGGGAGAACCAAGGGAGAAGATTGGAAGAGAAGAAACATATAGAGGTGTTAAACTGAGTTTATTTGCTTAAATGCAGACTGTTTAAGAGGAAATTATGGATTCTAGTTAATAAATGGCACATACGCCAATAATTACAAAACTTGCGTTAACTTTTTAAGTTTTCCTTTAAAATAAGAATGTGCATTTTATAATGTAAAAAAATATTGAAGTTGGGACCGTTTACATCAGTAGATTTCAGTCTAGAGAACGTATTAATAAGAAATGCGAGGAACTGGCATGAGAAGTAAACATATTCACCTGAAAAGAAACCCTGAGAGAACTAGGGAACAACGCTGTTGTCTTTTTGGGATGCTAATCTCTCATACCACGTGTCTGGTTAGGGGAAAAAAGAAAGAGTGTTAAATGTGTTAGATTCACTCTAAAGAAGAGTTATAATTAAATTCAATACCAATTTACTAAGCTACTTTCACAAGGTAACTGCTAAATCTTGATCCTGGTGAATTAAATACAGTCCTTGCTCTCACACTGTTTATCAGGTAGCTGAGAGATCCCGTTTTATGTCAAAGTTTACAACAAAAATAGATTCTGATCAGCCTAAAAGCAAAGAGGATCAATTCTCATTTTTGCAGAGTTTATAGACTAAAGATTGTAATTTAATGATGAGTGATGTTAAGATTAAAATAAGATTACCTATTTTAATACCAGAAAATAAGGAAAATATGAAAAATCCATCAGAGTATGTCAGAAGAGTCAACCTAGGAAGCTGTCACTGAGCAAAGATGGAAATATTTTAGCATCAGTAAGGATAGTACCTGCAATTTTTTTTATAGTTTTATTTATTTATTTTTTCAGAGACAGAGAGAGACTCAGAGAGAGGGATAGACAAGGATAGACAGACAGGAAAGGAGAGAGATGAGAAGCATCAATCATTAGTTTCTCGTTGCGCATTGTAACACCTTAGTTGTTCATTGATTGTTTTCTCATATGTGCCTTGACTGCAGGCCTTTAGCAGACCGAGTAACCCCTTGCTTGAGCCAGCGACATTAGGCTCAAGCTGGTGAGTTTTGCTCAAACCAGATGAACCTGCACTCAAGCTGGTGACCTCGAGGTCTTGAACCTGGGTCCTCTGCATCCCAGTCTGACGCTCTATCCACTGCGCCACCACCTGGTCAGGCAGTACCTGCGATTTTGAAACAATAAATATGTTTAAGTGAATGGATTCCTGATAATACTAAAAAAAAAAATTATTGGTACCTTCTGAGAGATATTAAGGAGCCAGCTCATTATTTTGAAAACTAATAAATGAAAGGAAAACATCAATCATTTATTCTACTTTTCCTGTGTAATCTATACCTCAAGGTCACCAAATAGAAGACTAGAGGGAATTTCTATTTTAAGATATATTTCAGGTAATAAGAAAGAATAATAGAATTAGTGTATGCCTACTTTGCAATCCTCAATATTAATTAATAGACCAAGTCAATTATTATGCAATTTCATAAGAAAACAATTTGTTTTTTGTATCTGTCATAGCAGAATAACTTTTATTGGTCTGTCTTGTTGCCCATAGCAATGATAACTCCTGGATAAATATATATTTAAAAAATTGCTTCAGGGTTTTGAAGTTCAACTTGAAACCAACAGGAAGTTGAGGAGACTTGTTTTTTGTAAGAAGGAAAGCAAACTCCAGGAGATACACATTTTACTGACTTTTTCTAATAACACATCCCAGTTTGCAGGACATCATAATGCTTTCACTGGGCTGAGGAGACAGAGGTCAGGGTTCCAGGTTGCCAGAGTGGCTAGACATTTCAATTGGAATCCTAAAAAGGAGGGAGTCAGAGAGGGAGAGACTCAACTCCTGCATACAAATCCCTCTTAAATCCTTAGCTGATCTCTGAAGTGCACATGCCCAAGATGAGACACCGAGAACCCAGGCGAAAGCAGGAGCTGGGATTCAAGTTCTAAAGATTAAAGTTCTAAAGTCCTGCCGATGTAGAGGGACTTATTAAATGCTTTGGGCTTTTAACTGAAAAAACAGAAAGGCCTTACCTTAGGAGTGAAGAGCACTCTTGAAGATCAGGTGTTATGCCCCAAGGCTAAGGACAAACCAAGGTAGATGTGTCCCAACAAAGCTCGGAACCAAGCTTTCACTGTGTCAGGGCGATCTGCCAGTGCTTCAACCCCCTGAGGACCTCTGCCACCACCATCCATCCCTGCCCCGTCTCCCCCACCCTGTTGGCCCGCCTCACCCTCGCTCCTCCCCTTGTCCTGCTTTCCTGACCCGAGTCATTAACATAGGTGGTCATCTACTCAGCTTAACCATCACTTCCCCAGAGACGTCATCCCTAATCGACAACCTAATTTACATCTCTCTGTTCAAATCTCTCATACAACCCCGTTGTTTTCCTTCATTCTCTACTTACCACCTGTGATCATACATCTATCTATACACATGGGAGGAATTTTCTGATGTTTTTCATTTCATTTAGATCGGAGGATGCATGAGGACAGAATGTGTTAGCTGTTGCAGCACCCACTCCAACTGTAGGCCATGGTTTAGTACCTATTGTACTTTTTGCTCCATAAGATGCACTCCCCCCCCAAAAAAAAAGTGGAGTGGAAAATGCCCATGCATCTTATGAAGAGAAAAATACTATATTTTATTAAATATTTTAACACACCATTTGGTTCAGAATATTTTTTTTCTTATTTTTCTCTTTAAAACCTAGGTGCATCTTTTGGTCAGGGGCATCTTATGGAGTGAAAAATACTGTATTTGTTAAATGAATGAGTTAAAAAAAAAACATCTGATTAGCCACAATATGAACCATAAAACTAAGAAGAATATAAAAATCATAAATTAATTATATTCATACAGTAGCAATTGATTAAAGGTTTAAATATCTCTGAGATGAACATATGAGATTTCAACATGTTTGTTATTATTATAATGATTGTTGAGGCATTTTTGATACTTCCATTTGATACTCGCAGTTTTTGTGTGTGTGTGTCTAGTATGAGAGGTTGGAATTATTTTCCACATATCCCAAATAAGGAAAGTGAGAATAAGCATGTGACTTCTGTGATATTTATTACAAATGAATATTAGAAACAGGGCCTGGCTGGTGGCTCAGTGGATAGAGCATTGGCCCAGCATATAGATATCCTGGGTTCAATCCCCGGGCAGGGCACACAGGGGAAGCGACTATCTGCTTCTTTCCCCCTTCCTCTCACTTTTCTCTCCCTCTTCTCCTCCCATAGCCAGTGGCTCTGCTGGTCCAAGCATGTCAGCCTCAGGTACTAGAAACAGCTTGGTTGATTCACGCATCGGCCCCAGATGGGGTTGCCACGTGGATCCCAATTGGGATACATGCAGGAGTCTGTCTCACTATCTCCCCTCCTCTCACTTAAAAAATAAATAAAAAAACACAATTTACATCCTTCAGTGACACACTCAACTGTCCTTGACATAGTAAATGTTACCAATCTGAAGTCTATTTAAAAGGTTAATTTAGATTGGTATTTAAGGGGCAGTGATCATGTTTATTCCTATAACCTCCTGGAGTATTGTCACTGACCTTAACTTGATCTATTTAAAGCCATGATAGTAAAGTCACCTTTTCTCTGTGGTTATATGCAGCATTTGATCCTGTGTCTTCTTCCTTTTTATTGAATTACTTTTAGTTGTTTTAAACTTAAGAGTCCCTTAAATCATTCTGTGTTCTTTTATGCTACTATGCAAAAATAGTACAACCTATTTCCTGTTGATTTCTCGAGTGCTTGGTCTCTTCTCTCCATCTCTTTAAAACCCAATTCAGTAATTGCAGAGCTCAAGTGCCTATACATCATGCTGTTGCTTTAATATTTCACTGTGCCGTACTTTACCAGTGACTCAGTCTGATTTATGTTTCTTAGAAGTCAAAATTGGGCTTCTGTTTAGTAATTCATAGGTAGTGATTTTCAAATAAAGAAAACAGTATGATCAGTGTGTAAGGCCAACTTCATGCTTAGCCAGGAAGGGTTTGGTTCACGGCCTTCTCCAGTGTTGCAATCTTTTTCTATTTATGTTTTTGAGGGGATTCCCAAAGAATTATTAGGAGAAAACTTGTGTGTGTGTTTTTAAGAAGTCTTTTATGACCTTTAAATAAAGTCAATTTTTTATTTTTCAAGAATTTTTTTTCCAGTTTACTCATCTCATATTCCAATTTTTTTTCTCTTAAGTTTCTTAGTTAACTGATCTCTTCAATAATGTCACGATTCACAGTTTAACTTACACAATTTCTCTCTGAAGCATCTTTCAGGGACAAGTCACTACCACCTCACCATTTCCTCACAGTATAAAAACAGAAAACATATTTATTTTCCATGGTACAATTCACTATGCTTTTTTATTTTCAGAATATGTTTCCATCACCTTCTTGTTCTCCTCAGATAACCTTCATTCTGCCATCTGCCTCAGGATCACTGGGGAACAGAATGTTGAATTTTTTAGAGAGCTCAAGAAGTTCTCCTTAGTTGAGTGTAGCATGGTGGGACCGTGGAACTCAATTTAAGGAACCATGCTCTTGGCTATGACTTTCTTAGTAATCTACTTGGAGGGTGGAGAGAACGTGGCTTTTTCAAATGGCAACCTTGCACAATTTGAAGAGCCTCAAACTTCTGGAGCAGGGGCAGGATGCTGGGGTGAGGGACGGATGAATGCCTGGTCAGGTGAAGGTATTACAGTGGGGAATATGTTTGCATGTGAAATGGGCAGAGGTAGAAAAACTATTCGCTGCTCGAGTAGGTAAAGCATATCTGCAATTTAGATGACATTCTTCTCTGAGGCTGAGCGGATCGACTCCTGCCCACGTTAGAAATCACTCGGGACCCAGTCCTGCTGCAGAAGCAGAGCTTCTGGGGAGGGAAAAGTGCTTTGTTTTTATGCATTGCCTGTGCTCCCTGGGTGCACAGAGAACTCGCTGTGAAAATGTACTGCAGGAGGAAGCACAGAATGCACGTCGGCAGAAGCACTTGGACACAGCTCCCTGAGAGAAATTTGAATATTTTCTATTGGAAAACCCTGCCTTCCATGGAAGATTGCATTTCTGCATCACGCAAATAAAGCAGATGGTGCCTCTTTCCCGGGGTCACAGGGAGAATCTGATCTGAGAGCAGGGCCCACAGTCTTTGTGAGTCTCCTCTTGCTTTGATTCCCGCTGTAAATGAGAGGAGTTGAGGTGGAGGAATTCGCTGAGGAGGATTCAGGTCACCGCCAATTGCCATGGAAAGTGAGCTCAGGCATTCGCTGACAGGCAGAGAAAAGCCACAGAACCGCAGATGGCTCAGAAATCATTCTTGCTGCATAACCTGGCAATGACATTGATAATTGAGCCTTTCTTATGCACTTCAGAAATTCATTCCTTTATTTAAAGAGGCCACTTAAAAACATAAGTACACGAAATAGATTTATTAAACTATTTTCTTCTGTACCTCTTTCCTTGCCTCATATTCTAATAATGAATAATAGCATTAGCATTAGTAATAGCTAACCTTTATTGGATTCTAATTATGTGCTGGCAACTCTTCCAACAATTATGCAGATATGCATTCATTCAACAGTCCCTATGAAGAGCGGGGCTATTCCCATGTTACAGATGAGGAAACGGGGGCGAAGAGGTTAAGTAACTTGCTGTGAGAGAGAAAGTAGTGCCCTGTCCCCTGCAAGTATGCTACATGTATGTCATGGGCCCATTACAGACGTGTTTGAATTAAGGATCTTGAGATAGGAAGATTATCCTGGATTCTCGGTGGGAACTGGACGTCTTCACAAGAGTCCTTATAAGAGAGAGGTAAAAGGAAAAGGATCAGAGTCAGAGAAGATGTGACTGTGAAGGCAGAAATGAGAGAGAGTATGAGAACATTGAAGATGCTGTGATACTGCTCTTGTACGTGGAGGAAGGAGTTATGAGCATAGGGATGCGGGTGGTGGTTAGAACCTGGAGAAGGGAAAGGACGGGATTATCTTCCAGAGACTTCAAAAAAAAAAAAAAAAAAATGACCCCAATCGTCACCTTGATTTTAGGGCTTCTAAATTCCAAAACTGTAAGATATCAAATCTGTGGTGTTGTATGTGACTAAGTTTGCGGTCCCTTTTACAGTAAAAACAGAAAGCTCAGTCACAAGGAAGATTCAAATCCACACAGGCTAGTTGCATTAACTACTAGGCTAAACTGTTATACTGCATACATTATTTAAAATGGCTCACAAGAGGGTGAGACTAAAGGACGTGACCGTGCTAGAATAATTTGCAGCTTGTTACTGGAAAATCAGAGTTCATGCCCTCCCCATGGTGAACCGGGATATGACAGAGCTGGGTTATTAATATTGATATAATTCAACCATTAAAAATATAACTTCAGTTAATAAGCATAATAATGATCAAATTTACATTTAGAAAAGTAATTCTCTCAATCAGGTGACATGTCTCTTTCTACATCTTTGGACTATACATCTTTCACTGTTACAGATCTTGTTAACTTCTGATTTCTAATTTTTTTATAATCAATTTTCTAATACCTCTACTTTTTCGATTTATATAATTCAACTGTGTGTAAAAGATTTTTTTCCCAAAAGTCTTTGACAAAAGACAAGAATAAATGTTATTGACTGTTAATTTAAATATTAATATTATTTTGGATACTTAATTTAGTGTTTCTAAACAAACAAGTATTGAGTTGGATTAATTTTATTAATGCTCTAAACTCATATCTTATAGGTTATAAATAATGTAATGAAATATTGTTATAGGCCTGACCTGTGGTGGCGCAGTGGATAAAGCGTCGACCTGGAACACTGAGGTCACCAGTTCAAAACCCTGGGCTTGCCTGGTCAAGGCACATATGGGAGTTGAAGCTTCCTGCTCCTCCCCTTTCTCTCTCTCTCTCTCTCTCTCTCTCTCTCTCTCTCTCTCCTCTAAAATGAATAAATAAATAAAAAATAATAATAATAAAAAAAGAAATATTGTTATAAACCATCTGAACTTTTTTTGTAAGAATGGGTTTGCATTGGCAGTGCTCTACTGAGAGTTCAAAATCTGAAAATCTTTGTGAAATAGTGAAAATAAATTCACCCTGAGCATTACCAGTGATGGTTAAGACTTGAAATGTTTCTGTCCCAGTCAATAATGTCAAGTCCAAGTATACATTTTAAGTTAGTAGTTTTAAAGGAAACTTTTCAAAAATGCAAAAACATGATTCTTATTCAAATATCAAAGGTGTATTTGATTCATTAATGAAGGAATCAGAAGGATGGGAAAGCTAGTCCAAAGGAAATTCAAGAGACTTGAGTGTATAGGACTCCAAGAAAGAATGTTGGGTTGCTGTGGCCAGGTTAAGTACACAAATGGTTAATGTCCATCTGGTCAGTAGAGAAACCTTTGGGGACGCATTTTCTACTGGACAGAAGTCATTTGAATCTATACTGGGAAATCTGTCTACAAATTAACGTGTTACTTCACAGATTCTGGCCCTAATCAGTAATAAAGAGTAAAATCAGATATTTATTAATTTTAAATAATCTTTAGACAGGGGCCTGTTAGAAAATGCTTAGGATGACGTTGAAAGGATGTGAAGTTCTGCCTTTGATTTATTTTTTAGTTTCTCCAATTTTACTTAACAGTGGTAAGATCAATTTCCAGAGCGACTCTAACCTGTCTCTCCCACCAGCATGCTTGCAGTGAGTGCTAGATGCTGACGATGATACATTGAATTCAAATGCTCTCTCTCTTTTTCTTTCTGTTTTTCTCTCAGAAGATTATATCTTTTCAGAAGCTTTAGATTTTTATATTCTTAACATTATGTGTCATTACTTAGCATTTTATGATTATTGCTTAAAACTATATGCTTTTCATATATTAGATATGTTGTATAAATAGCTTTTAATAACAGTGACACATTAGAGCCATTATAGGTGAGTTTTCTATCTAAAGTAATACTGTTAGGAATCATCTGAATATTTTTCTTCCCCCTGTAGGTATTTTCACCTGCATGTGAGTCTGTGATGTGAGTGCACGAGTTTGTTGATTCCCCTACTTCACTGCTTTCTGGCTTTCTGGCCCCGGTGTTCGAAGGCCAGCCCCCCTCACTCCTCCTTCCTCCTTCTGTAGTTTCCCAGCAACCTCAGCGCTTCCTTTCACCTCCGCGAGGGAGGGAACGTGCTGGGAGAACGTCCAGGCCTCTCGGAATGACGTGTTGTAAGAGGAATTCTTATTGATGAGGACAGGGCTTGAACTTGAAGATCATGGAGAGTAGGAGATTATTATCTTCCACTTCAGAGCCAGGTTTCTGCACCTGAGAAGGGAGTGTCCCCAACTACTGTATTTTTCATTCCATAAAACGCACTTCCCCCCCCCCCCAAAAAAAAAAAAGTGGAGAGGAAAATGCCCGTACATCTTATGGAGATAAAAATACAGTATTTTATTAAATATTTTAACACACCATTTGGTCAGAATATTTTTTTTTCTTATTTTCCTCCTTAAAACCCTAGGTGTGTCTTATGGTCAGGTGCGTCTTATGGAGCAAAAAATATGGTACCTTGACTAAAGTGACCCCAGTCTCCTTTCCTTTTAATTGGATTTGTCGAGGTGTCATTGGTTAGTAAAATCACATAGGTTTCGGGTGTACTATTCCATAATACATGATCTGTATGTATATACACTGTACCACACATTCACCACCCAGGTGTCTCCTTCCATCTCCATTCATCCCCCCTCGACCCTCTTCTGCCTCCCCCACCCCCAGACCACACTGTTGTCTGTGTCTGTGAGCTTTTCTTTCTTTACTTAACCCCTTCACCTTTCTCACCTACTCCACAATCCCCTTCCCCTCTTCAGTCTTCTTTTAACCTTGATCAGAGTTCCTATTGTAGTCTGTAATTATTTATGAGCTGTTTGTTCAGCTGGTAATTATTGTCCATCTTCACGGAATATAAGCCCCATAAGGACAGTGGCTGTATTTGTGTTGATCAACCCCGTTTTCTAAGCACCCATCACAATGCCTCAAATATGATGAACTAAAGAATGCATCAAATTAATTAGTGTTATACCTGTAAAGTAAGAAGAAAATAGATAACAGTGAGAGGAAATAGCACATGGCTTCAGTTTAAGACGTGAAACAATATCCCATCGCTTTAGGCATCAGTTGTCAGATACGGTTTTCACTCTCCCATTTGGCTGATGGAACTGTTTCAGGCACAAAAGCTTTAGGTGCCATGAAAGGTTAATATGAACATTATAGTGTAATAATAACAGTTGTGGAGAAGATAAAAGAAATAGTAGGCTAAAGTAACACAGACTGAACCTTTCCTAGAAAAAAAATTTCTCTTGGTAGCTGATTCCAAAAATAGACTTTATCTAAAATAAAATCGTTATTACGATGCTTGCCTTTAAGCGATATATTAACTCAGAGATAAACTGCATTGCTCCAAATGTGTCCGCATTTAGAGTCTGTTTTATTGGAATTTTTCTTAATTTATTGTAATCTAATAATCATAGAACACGTTATTTGTATTTGACACAGAGTTATGTTTTAACCATGCCCATTTATTCAGCTTTATAACAAGGAATGATTGTTCAGTTAACATATTCTTAGTGCAGAATGCAATGTTTATTCATTTGCACTTGGTGAATTCTTTATAAGCACATTAGCAAGATGTGGGGGAAATCAAACATCTGAAATTTCAGAAGATAGCTATATAAAATAGTTGAAAAATTTCAGGGGGGGGGCTGGCGAATACAAATGATTGACATGAAATATGGATAATCTGAATGAAATGCATATTTGGGTATACAAATAATTGTAATAATTTTGTCAAATGAAACAAGATGAGTAAACTTTAATGTCATTTCTTTGACTGGGAGACGTCAGTTAGCCAGTTGAAAAATAACTTCATATTTTATTGCGTTTTCTTAACATCTTCATTTATTACATAAATGCATTCTTAAAGGTAATTGCCTTTTTTAAAAAAACAGTCTTTGACTTGTGAAACATAGAAAATACTGCTGGGCTTTTTGAGTATTGTTTTTCGTGTTTCTTGTTCAGGGTGCCACTGATTTTGACAGATGAACTGTTATGCTCCTGGTATAACATGACATCTTTTTTTTTAGATGAGCTGAATAAAAGTGATCTTGACAATGAGTAGATAAGACACTGTCAGAAAGCTGAAAAAACATGTCAATGTCACAGTTATGACACAAATGCAGCAGAGCAGCCCTTATAATATCATTAAGTGAATGTCTTTTTAACGACGCCCTTGAAAAGACAGACAGTAGCATTGCTCTTAAATACTGTTACTTAGCCAGCAACATAATAAAATAAGAGAAAATGCAAAGGTCAGTTTGATACTTATTTGAAGTGGCATCTGATGAGTCTGATGTATGTGTGTGTATTTCTATGTGGAACTCCTTCACAGGTGGCACATGGGAAAGAATTCTGAGCTATCAAAACCCCCTTTTCAGGAGCTAAAAACTATTTAACTTCACCATTTCAAGAACACCATTAAAAAGTATTGATTGTGGAGTATGCAAAGTGGTTTTATGGATATTGATTATAACCATTTTTCTGATTTTTTATGTAATGAGAAAGAACAGCCTTTAATAATATAAGAGAAAATCAGAAATTTATTTAAAAATGAATTTTGTAAGTAGGTTAGTAAAGACTAGAATGGAATCGATTCCAAGTATCAAGAGGAAACTAGACGTGGTGGTTTCGTTATTCTGACTGGCTCAGAGCCGAGCTGTACATGCGTGTGTACATGTATGATGCTTTCTCTGTACATAGACATTTAAAGTACTTAACGAAAAGCATATTTACCCTAGAACAACTTTTGATATCTTTGTCTCTAGGATCAGAAGTGGTTGATCTCGATGGAAGTAGTTCTCTCCTCTACAGATTGGATCAAAAATCCCTGAGCCCAGTAAAGGATATTATTTCTTTGAAATTTAAAACCATGCAGAGTGATGGGATTCTTCTGCACAGGGAGGGGCAGACTGGAGATCACATCACCCTGGAACTGAGAAGAGGAAAACTCTTCTTACTTATTAATTCAGGTAAAACCATTGGGTGAAATGCTTGAAAATCTGGTCATTTAGATATCACTTCAGTAACTTTATACTTTTATACCATATAACAATTATAAGGCACTTTATTTCCAGATTCAGGGTGTGTGTGTGTGTGCGTGCGTGCACATGTGCGTGTTTATGTGTATACATATATACAGACCAATATTGTACGTTCATTTAAAATGGTTCATATTTTGCAAACTGTATAAGACCCTCGTTCAGTGGTTTTTTTTACATAGTGCCAGTAGACCTATATAGCTTTTTAACATCGTGAAGAAAGAGATGGGTCATTGAAAAATATTTAGGTAGTAAAAATAATGAGGTTGTAGCGAAGATAAAATTTGTATTGAAAATGAGCATGTGATGGGTAACACTAATCAAAAGACTTAACAGTGGAAGAAGTTACAGCCGAGTTGAGAGGATATTCTATTCAAGCTTTAGGTAAATCCACATGGTGTTTTGGCTGGCCTGCATGGAAGGAGATTGTCATTATTGTGAAAGATGCTGGCTCATGAAAGGGAGACTTTTTTTTTTAGACTGGGAATAATGGTGCTTTTATTATTTTTCTCTTCTAAGGTGATGCTAAACTGCCCTCGGCTCACACGCTGATCAATCTCACCCTGGGCAGCCTGCTGGATGACCAGCATTGGCACTCGGTGCTCATCCAGCGCCTGGGCAGACAAGTCAACTTCACAGTGGATGAGCACCGGCACCGTTTCCACGCCCAAGGAGAATTCACTTACCTGGATCTCGATTATGAGGTGTGGTGGTTATGTTTCAGTTGACGCAGGTTTTGTGATGTCTCTGTGGTTAGCCCAGCAAAAGGAAATACTCTGCTGAGAACCCCACTTTCAGGGTGAATCTGAGCCCTGCTGAAGCGTTTGCCCTAGGGGGATATAACTCACAGGACGAGGTTTGGGCCTATTCTACTGAGGCTTCATCTTTCTCACATCTGTTAGTTTATTATTATAGAGAGAAATCATCTTTTTTGCCTGAATGTTACATGTAAGAAGTCTCCAAAAGAAGATCTCATTGCCACAAGTACATATAAATTGGGATGCATGATTTTAGTGTTCTAGGGCACTCCTGAACAATGTAGATTTATTGGGAGGGTATAGCAATGAATAGATAAATTAATTCATTAATAATGAAGTCAAATGCATAAATATCAGTGTGTGCCAGAAATGTGTATTAAACAAACTGTGATTTTAATCAGTTACATTATTAAACAGTTGATCAAGGTTTACCATGGATAGAAAGATGTGCTTTTATTCATCAACAAATAAATATCAAATCTGGGTATGATTAGCAACTTGAAAGACTTATTAAACTCTAATGTAAATGGAAACTGAATGCATATAAATTTGTATAAAAATGCTTTAAATCTGGATCTTAACTTCTAAAATTATCTCCAGTTGAAATTAATAATATGGCAGTATAGGATGATGATTAGAGCTGTAGTTGCTAATCATAATTATTTAAGCAGCTTATCAGAAAACCACTAAACAATATTATTGATGCCATTTTTCTTTCTAAGATCAGCTTTGGAGGGATTCCAGCACCTGGAAAATCAGTGTCATTCCCTCATAAAAATTTTCATGGGTGTTTAGAAAATCTCTATTATAATGGAGTGGATATCATTGATTTGGCCAAACGACGAAAACCACAGCTCATTGTTATGGTAAGAAAGTCTTCATGTGAAGGAAGGAGTAAAAACTCTGTGGGTTTTTTATGTGATAAAATTTCTTCATTTTGGTTTCTGTTTATTATGATGTGTTAGAATTGACTCTTTTTAAAGCTTTTCTCTGCTTGACAATATGCATATAAGGGATTAATTCTATTTGAAGGAATTATCATTCATAACGCATGATTATTTTATTTTATTTTATATGAAATAAAGCAGGTTTTTTTTGCAGTTGATAATTTTGTTGTGACAGTATTACTCCCAGGAGACTCATTTCTTTTCCTCTGTAATTTCCTTAACAAGACATTCCCTAACAAACTCTCTAAACAAGCATACCAAGTTTCTGGAATTAGATAATATCCATGTATATTAGAGAGGCATTTGAAAAACTTGTATTCTGCCATGGTCGTTCATAATAAATACGAGAAACTAATAGGCTGTTACAACATTGCATCTGCCAATCTGTCCCAGTAGTAGTGTTGGTCAGGCTGCATTATATTATATTCTAGTTCCATGGCAATACGGCAGAAGGGAAGGACAACGATTGGGCAGGGTTCAGCTGGGAAAGCAGCGCGGTGATGAGTTTAATGAACAAGGGATCTGGTTTAGGACTGGGAGATTAATAATAGTCAGAGGAGCTGGAGAGTGGAGGCCAGCTGTTGGGAGGAAGGCTTGTGAGGCAGAGCCAGGACCCGCTGGAACCAGCTTCTGTGATCATCCTTCACTGTGCGTGATCACACACACAAACGCTTTGTGGGGGAAATGGCCAGCGTTTCACTTCTAACTCAAATATCATGCGGTCTCTCCTTGTAGCTAACTTGTAACCAGAACCAGACAAGGGAGGGGATTCTGTGCAACATGGTTTCTGGTTGAACTAGCTGAATGACCAACCGAAGAAAAGCGTACACACATATCCATTTGGTTGTATTTCTTTTTTTTTTTTTTTTCATTTTTCTGAAGCTGGAAACAGGGAGAGACAGTCAGACAGACTCCCACATGCGCCCGACCGGGATCCACCCGGTACGCCCACCATGGGGCGGCGCTCTGCCCACCAGGGGGCGATGCTCTGCCCATCCTGGGCGTCGCCATATTGCGACCAGAGCCACTCTAGCGCCTGGGGCAGAGGCCGAGGAGCCATCCCCAGCGCCCGGGCCATCCTTGCTCCAATGGAGCCTTGGCTGCGGGAGGGGAAGAGAGAGACAGAGAGGAAAGCGCGGCGGAGGGGTGGAGAAGCAAATGGGCGCTTCTCCTGTGTGCCCTGGCCGGGAATCGAACCCGGGTCCTCCGCACGCTAGGCCGACGCTCTACCGCTGAGCCAACCGGCCAGGGCTTGGTTGTATTTCTTTAACAGCTTAAAATTCAATATGTAAATTTAAGCTGATGTTGTATCTGCAAATTCCAAAGCACATCATAGGAATATTTATTGCTAAAGAATCTTTTATTCCTAATTCTCTGTGTGAATTGATAGTGTTTATATGAATGAAACATCCAGTGAAATTTAAGAAGTTGTTTTTTATACATTGAGAAAATTATTTAAAAGGAAAATAAAATATTCTGGATAGATATGTTTAATTGGCAAAATGAGTTTCCAGGAACTGCTCATGCAGCTAACACCCACTCTTCACTGGCGAGAGGATTTGCTGCTTGCTGGGTAGCAGGCAGCTGTCCAAGTGAAGCCGGAGACCCAGCCGCAGCTGGTGGAGGTTTCCAGTTTTACTGGGTTTGCTGGTCTTGTAACTTCCTTTACATTATGGGTCTGTGTAGTTTACTCTTCAGCTTTTGTGATTTCATTCACTGGGACAAGATACTTGTCCACAGTGAAAGCTAATTCACTTTAAACAGAATCACAACATAACCAAAAACTTTTGTTTAACCAAGACCAAATGGTTTAATTCCAATGTGTGTTCTTCTAAAGAAAGTTGATTTTATTGACTTTTCAAATTTGTATTTGGAAATTTTACTAAAGATTATTTAAAGGAAAAAATAAAAACATCTATTTGCTTGATTCTTTCTAAATAATTCGAACCTTAAAGGTTCTTTTTAATCTACAAATATATATATATTTTACTCAAATAGCAAAATAATTTTCATAGACAAGTGTTTTAATAAAAATTTATGTAATATAGTCTATGCTGAAGATCTATTTTAAAACTATTAGATGAGAGGCCTGACCTGTGGTGGCGCAGTGGATAAGGCGTCGACCTAGAAATGCTGAGGTCGCCGGTTCGAAACCCTGGGCTTGCCTGGTCAAGGCACATATGGGAGTTGATGCTTCCAGCTCCTCCCCCCCTTCTCTCTCTCTGTTTTTCCTCTCTCTCTCTGTCTCTCCCTCTCCTCTCTAAAATGAAAAAAAAAAAAACTATTAGATGAGAAATAATACATATAACTTTGATGACAAGGTCATAATGATAAGAAAAAGACAAAAATAGTAAAAACAAAAACAAAACAAATAAGGAATGTAAATAGTACATTGTACATTGTAGTGTCCAATGTAAAACCTACAAAAAAGAAAAGAAAAATTGAAAAATTGGCAAAGCATATACAGACCATTCTGAGGAAAGCAAGTCCAAAGAGCTGTGAATTTATCAAAAAATGCTCAGATTCATTATTAGTCTGGGAAATAAAAGATAAAAAGAATGATATATTACTTTGACATTTTTGTCATCAAATTTGTACAAATTCAAAGGTCTCGAATACTTATTCCTGCCAAGGATATGGGAGAAAGGATATCCTTATTTATTACTAGTGGACAGATGGAGTATTTAAACTTTTTTCTTTTTGAAAAAGAAGCTGGAAATATCTATTTAAAACATGTAGGTACCCACAGTTCTGTATCTAGAACCTTCTTCACACAGTTGTTTAGGACAGTGTTGTTGGGGAGAGACAAAATCTGGCCACAGAGCGCATGTACACTAACAGAAAGACAACTGGGCAGAATTTGGAACAGTCCCTTAGTAAAATGTTATGCAATCAATAGAAAGAAGGAATTAGGCTTATGTCAGATAACTCAAAAGGATTTCCCCAGGGCATATTTTAATGATAAAATTATGGTACAGTAAATGGCTTCTATTTTTGTAAGTCAATGCCCAGTATATATTCATCAACATATATTTAAGTGTGTGTATATACATATAATTGAACATATAACTGAAACCATATACATATATGTTTCAGTGGGAACAGAGAAAAATATGGAAGGGATACAGTAACTCATTAATATTGATTGTGTTATGGGATGGGTTAGAAGCCAGAGGCAGCAAAGAGGTGAAATGAATGAAAAGGGAAAGCCAAGTAAAAGATAAAAACGAGAGCTGACTTAAATCCAGTTTTATTGAATTAAATTACATTGAGTTAGATGCCTTTGTGAAAGTTGAGAGATGGGGAGAAAAGGATTTCACCTAGAAACACCAGTGAAAGACTTGCCTGATCATCGTCGCTGGATTTGAAGAGCCTTTATGGTGTACGGCAAGAATTTGAAATTTCATGTTGATAGCGATTTATTGTTTTAAATCGAGGATAATTTGAGATTGATAGGTAGCCTTTGTGAAAATTTCAACTTTTATTCCTAAAGTGGTATGACTCATTCTTAAAGCCTTTTCTTCGACTTTATTCTCAGGGGAACGTGTCGTTTTCTTGTTCGCAACCACAGTCTGTGCCTGTGACTTTTCTCAGCCCCAGGAGTTACTTAGCACTGCCAGGCTCTGCCGGGGAAGAAGAGATGTCTGCTGCTTTTCAATTTCGAACCTGGAATACTGCAGCGCTTCTGCTATTCAGTGAACTTCAGCTGGTTTCGGGGGGTCTCCTCCTCTTTCTTAATGATGGAAAACTTCAGCTGAATGTCTACCAGCCAGGAAAATTACCCAGTGACATCACAGCAGGTAATAAGAGTATTTCCATGGGCAAGACACATGCATTTGGAAGATTTCATTATCCCTCTGTCTCTTCTCCATAAAATTTTATGCATAACCAAAAAATTAATATTTGTTTAATAAATGGATACTTGTGTTAATAAGATTACCAGTACTCTTCCTTAGAGGAACTTGATTGAAATTTTCTTTTAAATATGGCTCCACACTAGCAGTTCTTATTAATCAAAATGATACGGAGGAATAGAAATTTCCTTCTATGACCCTCTTGGCCACTCCAAATAAATCAACATATGCTAAGAAAATGTGTCTGGGGAAAAATATGAAAGACTTTGAAATGGAAGAGTTTCCTCACTGTGTGTCTTCATTGGAAGTGTAAGATTTCTCTAACACAGCAATTCATTTTCCTGGTCTGTGAGAGAAAAAGGAGGGTTTTTTTGGAGATATAGGTGTATCTCTATATTAGTGTTATAATACCTAAATACTAAGTCAACGTAACTGTACTTGCTGATGTATTGTACAGAGTTGGGAGTATTTTGGGAGGATTAAAGGATTCATGAAAAGTTCCTCATTTGGGCACCAAAAGGAATTTTCTCTACTTATAGGCAATGCGCTGATTTTAGTGATTCGAAGCAATATAATTATGGAGACTATATGAGTGTCTGGAAAATTAATGTCTAATTTAGGTCAGTGCTTTGGATGAGGGATATTTTTGTCTCTTCATTAAAATTACACAGTTTTTGACAGGGGATCTCCATCATATTTTCATATATATGAAATAACATTTAAGCCAAGCAACTAGAGGACACATTGGGGTAAATTTCTATATCAACGTAATAAATGATCTTTAAAAACAATTTAAAGATGCCATTGTACTACTGCTCTATATTAACTATGACTGGGATAGGGAATAAAAGTTAAAATATAGTCAGAAACTAAATACAAGGAAAACAAATATATAAATGAATACACAAAAGTATAGTCTTTATATACTTTTTGTTGTTGTTCATCTATCACTGCAGCTTAAATGTGGAAGCTTAAAGTTCAATATTAATTATGCTTTTTGAGAGGTACTATGCTGTGACTTTTTAATGTAATACTCAAAATGTGGTAGATTTGTAGGCTTCACAAAGGAAATAAATCAGTGTCATATTAATAATTAGTAGGTTTCCTAATATGAGAGCCTAAAAATGTAAGCCTGTCATTAATATGTAGTTTATTGTGATTTGTTTGACGTTCTCAGAAGTGGTGATATTCATAGCATAGTTTTCAACATTTTAATGAAACTATTTCAGGACAATGTTGCTGTGGTGAGCCTCATGAAGCTAGTTCACTTCTAAATACTTTACAGGCATGTATATTTAAGAAATTACTAGGCATAAGTTTTTAAAGACTACCCTGAATGATTTAAAAAAATCTCTGCATTAATGTTTAAATCATATACAGTTTAATCTATTGTGACATCATATGACTTGGTGAGGTTGTTTTCATAGCTAATAGTAAGGAACCTAGACTAAATATGACTGTCAGTATAAAAAACATTGCTGTACTTCAGATAAATATATTATTTTTTTCTGGTTTCAATGTTGTGTTTGAAATAGACTATTTAAATAGTAGTTGCGTGGGTGGTCAGTTTGTTTTCCTAGGGAAGACTTTCCACCCATGTTTCACATGTACAATTTTCAATAATTAAATTAGTTGTCAGAATGTATTATAATGAGTCTTTATAGAGAATCATTTGCTTACTGGTAGATTAGTATCATATTACACTAAATCTTTCCATTAAAGAAGGTTGTTGATTCTTCTTAGCTACTGGAGATATAAATTACTATTTTTTTTATGTTTTAAAAACTCAAAGTTTTATCCTTTACAATGGAATAAAAATTAAATTGTAGGCCTTATCTGTAGTGGTAAATTGGATAAAGTGTCAACTTGGAATGCTGAGTGTAAGGTATCTTTCCCTGCCGAGGAAGAAGGAAGGGGCATAGCCACAAAGTATGGAATAATAAACACTTTATTTAGTACAGCGCTTCCACCCGATGATGTTCCCTGGTCCCTGAGACAGAGGCCAGGGAAGTCACATGGGGTGATCCATGTGGGGAATATTTAAAGGGTCTCGTCTAGGGTGGTTGAGTTGATATGACGTAGTGAAATCTCACTGGCTGATGGACGGTCGCTCTTTTCCCAAGGACTCCTGGGAAGTTTCTTTTGGCGCGCATGAGTGTGGGCGGCTCTAGCCAAAGTTCCTGGGTCTGGTTTCCTCACGTGACCTTCCTCCATTGCTGACCACCTTACATTTAGATCTTTTGTGTTAATAAGGGGCGCCGCTTATTCGTCTGGCTACTTCCTGCTGATTAGGGGCATTGTGGGGAGGGGAGATTGGAAGGTGGTGGCTTTGAGGGGAGTCAGGAGGAACATCTGTTAGACCGTGACTGGAGAAACTTCGCAGATGTGGTCCTGTAAGGATTTTTTTTTTAAAAAAGAGGAGTAATAGAGGGATCTTCAGGGTCCAGCCTTTTGGTGAGCCGGAGATGGGTAGCAAACTTGAGGCAAAACTGTATGCCAGGAGTGGCATATGAAGGGGAAAAACAGCATGTCAGAGGTGGTGTGTGAAGGGGAAAAGCAGGGGTGCCATTCACTCCCATAACCGAGACCTGTGAGGGAACTAGAGGTCCAGAGTGTGATGGCAAAACAGAGAAGGTAGCCCCCGGGTCCACAAGAAATGAGATGGACTTACCCGTTCCTGCAGCATTACCCTGGGTTCTCCGAGTCCAGGCCGTGTCCTAGGAGTTCGAACGATGGGCCTGCCTGGCTGGCTTGGCCTTCCATTTGGGTGGCTTGTCCTCCACTAGAGGCACTGAGGAAAAGCCTGTTACCCAAAGGGGCAATCGTTCCACTAGTGACCGGGCTGCTTGCAGTTAGGGCAGGGCTCAGTGGGCAGCCGCAGGCAGGGGCCCTTCCAAGGACCAGTGATGGGGTTCCTTCTTGTGGCCTGGATTTGGGTCGGGCTCTTTCTATGCCTTACCCCTGTTGCTCTGCCGGCCTCAGGGCTGCCACAAGAGTCTGGTTTGGAGAGTTAGCTTCTGCTGCATGCAGATCTGGCAAACAGCCTTGGCCTGTTCCTATTAGCTGTGGCCATTAAAAACTTTAAATGCCATGTTCACAGGCCTTGGATAGGGGCTTGGAGGTTGAGAATAAGAGGAGGGGGGCTCCTGGGGAGCCCGATACCCAGATCTGGCCAGAAACACCAGAGCCAGAGGCAGGACAGGGCCAGAACTTCCTGAAAGAAAATTGGGTTGGGCCTTGGGGTCCTGCAAACTGGTGTAAGGGCCAGTGACAGGCTGAGAATGGCCTGATGGAGGAGGGGCTTAATAACACAGTGGAGCCCTGGCCGGCTGGCTCAGCGGTAGAGCGTCAGCCTGGTGTGCAAGAGTCCCGGGTTCGATTCCTGGCCAGGGCACACAGGAGAAGCGCCCATCTGCTTCTCCACCCCTCCCCCTCTCCTTCCTCTCTGTCTCTCTCTTCCCCTCCCACAGCCGAGGCTCCATTGGAGCAAAGTTTGCCGGGGCACTGAGGATGGCTCTGTGGCCTCTGCCTCAGGCACTAGAATGGCTCTGGATGCAACAGAGCGACGCCCCAGAGGGGCAGAGTATTGCCCCTGGTGGGCATGCCAGGTGGATCCCAGTCAAGCGCATGCGGGAGTCTGTCTAAATGCCTCCCCGTTTCCAGCTTCGGAAAAATGAAAAAAAAAAACAAAACACAGTGGAGAAGGAAGGGACCCCTGGCCAGCAGGGGAGGAGAAAGAGGGACTGGTATTTGCAGGTGAATGAGAAACAGGATCCTGCGAAGGGAGGGGATAGGGCTCTTGGAGGGAAGAGACGAGAGCAGAAGAGTTCTGCAGAGGGACCAGAGAGGGGTCCCGAGAGAGGGGCGCCCCTGGGGGTCAGGCAGGAGGGGGATAGAGTTGGGGTTCAGGTGAAGGAGGAAAGATCAGGAGTGGAGGGTTTAGGTGAGATATCTCTGGCCAAAAAAAGGACCTGTGCGTAGAACAGGCAGCACAGAGATTAGGACGAGAGTGCGAATAACTAGAAGCCCTGAATGTAAGGGATCTCCAGCCAGTTCCCAGTTCTTTTGGTGATAGTTAAATTGGTGAGGATGTTAAAACCGAAAGTCCCTTCAGGAGGCTACCTGGTTCGTTTTGGATTAGGTTTAGATTCCTGTGCCCCCACAGCCATCCTCAGTTTTTGGAGTGGTCAGAGTTGAGTATTGGCATCCCACGACTCAAGCTCTGGCCACCGGACAGATAAGTAAAGTGGATGTGCTCGAGACGTCTCCACGGGCACACACACACTCGCAATGGAACAGAAAAGAGGCCCCTGATGCAGCTGTGGTTTCAGACAGGGAGTCTCGGCGGAAAGAACTGAGGGGAGGCTGGAGGCAGAGGACTTACCGCACCATGTGCCGAAGTGGGTGGAAGGTCAGAGGTCCTGTTTCTATCTCAGAGGGGAAGGGGAGAGGAATGATCCTTGCAGACTTCTGACTCCTCCCGGGTTTTGGCACCAAAATGTAAGGTATTTTTCTCCCCCGAGAAAGAAGGTAAGGGCATAGCCACGAAGTGTGGAATAATAAAAACTTTATTTAGTACAGCACATCCCACCCGATGATGTTCCCTGGTCCCGGGGTCAGAGGCCAGGGAAGTTGCATGGGGTGATCAGCGTGGGGAATATTTGAAGAGTCTCGTCTAGGGTGGTCGAGTTGATATGACGTGGTGAAATCTCACTGGCTGATGGACGTCACTCTTTTCCCAAGGACTCCTGGGAAGTTTCTTTTGGCGCGCATGAGTGTGCGTGGCTCTAGCCAAAGTTCCCGGGTCTGGGTTCCTCACATGACCTTCCCCCACTGCTGACCACCTTACACTGAGGTCACCAGTTCGAATCCCAGGGCTTGCCTGGTCAAGGTACATATGAGAAACAACTACTATGAGTTGATGGTTCTTGCTCCCCTACCCCTTCTCTCTCTCTTCTCTCTAAAGTCAATAAAATAAAATCATTAAAAATTAAATTGTGTTGAGGAAGAACTGAACTGTGCAAGTGTTTGAATTATCAGGCTCCATTTTTAATGTGATATATAGTTTTGCAAATTGTCATTTGGAATTCTTTGAAAATATTATGTCAGCCTATATCATTTTTGAGATATTAAAGCTATTATATCAGTCCAAACCATAAAACATATTAACACTAGTACAGAATCCCTCATGACTCACAATATTTTTAGTCTTTGTCACTTTTATAGATATCAAAGCAAAAATCATTCAGATGCCATCCAAAACCCAATGAACAATACTTATATTGTTATATTGTATCATTAGATATATTTTCCTATTTAAAACAAATTCTTTATTGTTAAGTTGGAGGTTTCTGGTATGATTTTAGCATTTCTGCTGCTGCTTTTGCCTAAAGGTGAAACTTGGGCCTGTAAACAAGCTTCTTGCTCTCCTGGGCAGGGCCTGGCAGGTGCAGGCTTGCAGAATACATGCTGTTTCTGCATTTTTCATGTACCAGGCACTCGTGATTCTGTGGCCCTGGCAGTGGAGCAGGCAAGCCTCTGGTTTGGCTTCACCCAGGAGAAGACTGTTTATTTCCCCCTCTTCCTTTTCACTGTTGGATATTTCTACCCTTTCAGATTGTAATTCTGACACTCCCTTAAACTCCCACTTTCCACTAAAGTGATTATCACCAGTGACCTCCTTATTTTCTTTCCTCTTGGCAAGAGCTATCTGATGGTTTGGACCTTTAATCGTGGTTAGTGGGTACAGTTAGTGGACGCAGGAATTTCTGGCACGGGTTCAGAGCACTGGAAGACATCGGGAAGCAGGCAGAACATTTCGGTTGTTCCCTGAGTAATGGCCTGTGTATAATTACCTTTTGCACCTTTGCAAAGAACCTACCCTATGCAGCAGGCTTCTTTTTTCCTTATACATCTTACTCCCTGGGTGCTTATTATAGTCTTATGAGAGAATGATGGTGGCTAAGCTGTCACAATATTTCTGTAGCAATTTAAGAGTGCTACCAGAAGATTATATATGAGCAGCGGATATAAATCTTTTTCTTCTTGCTGTGTTTTGTGTGTTCACATACATGGTTTAGGCTTGAGAGGGTGAGAAGAGGCAGAGAAGTGGGGAAAGGAGAGGACAGGAAGGAGGGAGAAAAGAGAAGGAGGAAGAGGGGGGGGACGGGAAGGAGAAGAAGAAGGAGAGAGGAGGGAAGAAGAAAGGAAAAGGAAGAGAGAGAGAGATTTCTGGTAAACAGTTCTGTTCTGATTACCGGATATGCAAACACTTCCTTTCTTTGTCCCGTTCTACTTGGTGGTTCTGTTTGGCGTTGTTGGGGCTCCCTGCCCACACACCGTGGTAATCGCTCCTGTAATCAAACCCGTTGGGTTTACTGCTTATGGCATCAGAGCGCACGCCCTGGGAAACCATGGGGTGTCTCAGTACAAAGGTGCAAGAGATGATTGATTATTGGATTTTGAGTTGTGGTTAGCTGATTTGTGAGTGGTTTCAAGGAAGTCGAGAATTGCTCTAGATTAAAAAACTGTCAGGAAGTGCGGGTGATTGTGTGAGTAGGTAGGTATCTTTGTAAATTTTATCTAAAAGATGGAGGAATGAAATAAAGCTTAAACAGTAAACCAGTTGCCACATTCCTATTATCCAGGAGAGCAACTTCAGTATGTCTGTGGTTTTCATAGCGGCCTTGCTTTTGTGTTTTTAGACAGGGTTATAAAGTAGTTTTGATTTTTTTTTTTGGGGGGTCCCATTTTATCGTAGTCACACAGTGATTTTGTTCTGAGATTATTGCCCATGGGAGAAACCAGGGCCTCGCTCTGGGCGCTGGCCAGCTGCTCACACCTCCGAGGCCTCCCCCAGAGTGCCAGCCCGCTGCCCACCTGTTAGCGGGCCTTTTCTCCTTCTCTGCTAATTGTAAACACAAGCAGAAAGGTAAAGGGCCCCCAGTCCTGCAGGCAGAGTGGGTGTTGGAGTCAGCTCACCAGCTGTGTGCTGCCTTGGGTGGTTTATCCTCCTCGAGCCTCATTTTCTCATATTTACGTAGGTGAGAATAATTATAGCAGTGTTGTGAGACTAAATGACACCATGCATGTAAACCACACAGTACCTGTTATGAATAACAGTTCAATGAAATTGTTATTATTATTGTATCATGACACCAACAATGTCCCCCCTCCAGACTCAAAAATTATGAGCAGTGGGAGCCATGTGCTAGAATTAGGATTTAGTTACCTAGCATCATGAACAAGAAAAAAATGCAGCGTCTGTAATCCCTCCTTCTCCTTTCCCTCTTTTTCAAGCTTTCGAAAGGGGCTCAGTTCTCATCCCTCCTAAAAATGGGAAGGAGCAATATTCTTAAAACAATGGACTGATTTAAAAAGTGATCCTGTTTATTATGTAGAGTTCGATGAAATGAATTAAACAGGTCCCTTATGTTATTTGACTAATAAATCCCACTGACAGGTAATAAGTCTCCTCAGCATGTGAGTGATGTCTGTCACCAGTGAGGCTTGAGAAAAGTTTTCTGAAGGTTTCCCCACAGACGTAGCCCAGTTCATAACCTGCTAGCTGGGTAGAGAGGTACATTTAACTGTGTCAAATAACACAGTGGACCTGTCTCAGCTGTCCATTGTTCTTAATTTCAATTGGCTTCCATATGTACAAAAGAAGTTCCTGAGCCTCTGACTCAATCCTGCCGTGCACCCGACCCAGCAGTCCTCTGAGCATGCCGCTCAGTGTGGTCCCTGCAGTAGAACTGGTTCAGTGCAACACTTGTTACCAAGATGGGTGTAACAAGTGAGATGAAGCTCTTAAAAACCGCTGTAGCCATACGGTATTGCTGCACCGTCTAAGCACGTGGTCAGTGGGCTTGTATTTTATATGTCATCTTTAATTTTTTTAGCAATTCATTTTGATTGCATTTTGTCAAAAGTATCAATCTGCAGTAGCTGGGAAAAGAAAATGTTCATCCCACAGGTAGTTTGAGAAGTGCTGTCCTGGACCAGTGGGAAGCCTAAAATGGAATAACAGGAGTCAGGCCATGTACACAGGCACATTGCCACTTGGAGAAAGATGGCAGGAGACATGTGGTGGGAAGGAGGGAGGCAAGTGGCTGTGGGACACAAAACCCAGCACAAGGATTTGCACTCCAATGTGTCCTCTTAGAGGAAGCACCAGATGACAAGTCTGGGACAGCTGATTTATTTCAGTCTAATCTCACACTGGCAGGGATTATGTAATTCTATTCAGCCATCTATTTCAGAGTCTGCTCTTAGAAAATGTGTCTAAAAGTATCCAACCCCCGTTCTTCATTTTTAGTTTTCAGGTCTTCATCATTATCTTTTACAAATCAAGCCAGAGTTGGCTCTTTGAGACTCATTTTTGTTTCCTGGAAGTAATGTGAAAATGAGCTTTGATGCCCAGGGTGGAATTTGCGTTATACTAGATGTGTCCAGGACAAAGAACTTAGTCACCTAAGGGACCTTCTATGCATTTTCTGTCTGTAAGCTTGTGGTTGAAAATAGCTGGGGGAAAAAAGAAATTGCACATCATATTGGAAGAGAGACCCATGACCTTCAAGTTTAATAGAATACTTATATTTTTGTTTACTAATTTAATCTGCAAAAGTCGTACAGAGTTGACTATTCAGTGGATGGAAAACTTACTGGTAAATCCACAGCTGAGATGCTTTAAATTCCTTCTGCCTGCTGAATATCAATCACAGAGCCTTGTAGACTTAATTCCCTTTGAGAGGGAAAGTCTACCAGTGTTCTTCTACTGCTGTTGCTTAGGGCATCATCTCAATATGCCACGGTTGTGGGTTTGAGCCCCAGTCAGGGCACATACAAGAATCGACCTAAGAATGCATGAATATGTGGAAAAACAAATCGATGTTTCTCTCTCATCAATCAATAAAAATATATTTTTTAATATTTTTATTTTTCCAAAGTTAGAAGCAAGAAGGCAGTTAGACTCCTGTATGCGCCCTACTGGACCCACCTGCCATACCCACCAGGGGGTGATGTTCTGCCCATCTGAGGCATTGCTCTGCCATGGCCGGAACCATTCTAGCGCCTGAGGCAGATGCCATGGAGCCGTCCTCAGTGCCCGGGCCAACTTTGCTCCCATGGAGCCTTGGCTGCAGGAGGGGAAGAGAGAGACAGAAAGGAAGGAGAGGGAGAAGGGTGGAGAAGCAGATGGGCACTTCTCCTGTGTGCCCTGGCTGAGGATCGAACCCGGGACTTCCACGTTAGGCCAATGCTCTACTGCTGAGCCAACCAGCCAGGGCCTAATTAATAAAAATATTTAAGCATTATAATCATCAACAAAAACAAAAGAATGTGAGAAAACATGTTTAAATGGGAGGGCTGAAACTAAAAATGTTGCCTTGGATATAACCTAGACCAGTGGTTCTCAACCTTTCTAATGCTGTGACCCCGCAATGCAGTTTCATGTTGCGGTGACCCCAAACCAAAAAATAATTTTAGTGGCTACTTCATAACTGTAATTTTGCTACAGTTATGATTCGGAATGTAAATACCTGATATGCATTATGTATTTTCCGATGGCTTTAGGTGACCCCGCCAGGGTCGCGACCCACAGGTTGAGAACCGCTGACCTAGACTTTTGGAACACATCTATGCCCTTCCCAAACCCCTTCCTCTAAAGCAGGGGTAGTCAACCTTTTTATACCTACCGCCCACTTTTGTATCTCTGTTAGTAGTAAAATTTTTTAACCACCCACTGGTTCCACAGTAATGGTGATTTATAAAGCCAGGGAAGTAACTTTACTTTATAAAATTTATAAAGCAGAGTTACAGCAAGTTAAAGCATATAATAATAATTACTTACCAAGTACTTTATGTCGGATTTTCGCTAAGTTTGGCAGAATAAATCTTTATAAAACAATTTACTATAGTTAAATCTATCTTTTTTTTTAAAATCTATCTTTTTATTTATACTTTGGTTGCTCCGCTACTGCCCACCATGAAAGCTGGAATGCCCACTAGTGAGCAGTAGGGACCAGGTTGACTACCACTGCTCTAAAAGCTAAATTTCATGATGAAAAGTGAACATCGGCCCATGCCAAATAATTGAAAGATTGTAACCATGTAGGATTGTCTAAATCCGGAAATTCTGTTCTCCGTTGAGACCCTAAGAAGGGAAGATGATATGCACATCTTCCCATGCAGGGGGCGAATGCCTACGTCCTTGCTTTTCCTCTCTTCCTTTTTGTTTCCTGTTATTAATCGATGTGAGCACTGTACTTGATTGAGTGATGGTTATATTGCTGTTCCTCACCGATTGTTTATACTGTTCACTGTTGAGACATAAGTCTTTAAACTGATTTTATCTTTCCTAGGTGTTGGATTAAATGATGGACAGTGGCATTTCATCTCCTTATCTGTCAAGAGGAATCACCTGAGCGTGGTGGTGGATGGCCAGGTGACGTCTGCTGCTGCTTCCCTGGGGCCTGAGCAGATCTATTCAGGTGGTACCTATTATTTTGGAGGTAAGAGAAGTGGTCAGGCTGTAAGGGCAGTTGAACTAGACTTGCAGTTACTACCCCTCTGTCTGGGGGATGTTATCATATTTTACTTACTGTCAGTGCTATAGACTAATGTCTCGTTTTCTTTGAACGTGGAAATGTTGAATGGATCAAGGTGACAGACTATAACCTAAAATGTATTTCTTCATGGTGAATTTACTTACGTTTACGGTTTCTACAATGAGATCAGGTGAAATTATCCACACTCTTCAGTTCTTACTTTCCAACTTTGTTGTATTTCTCTGATGTTAAGTGGTCCTTACATGTCTTTTTCTAATTTTATGGACTGGTTTCGTTGTAGTATTTTCCTTTTTTTTTTTTTTTTTTTTTTTTTTTAATTTTATTTATTCATTTTAGAGAGGAGAGAGAAAGGGAGACAGAGAGGGAGAGAGAGAGACAGAGAGAGAAGGTGGGGAGGAGCTAGAAGCATCAACTCCCATATGTGCCTTGACCAGGCAAGCCCAGGGTTTCGAACCGGCGACCTCAGCATTTCCAGGTCGACGCTTTATCCACTGCGCCACCACAGGTCAGGCCGTTGTAGTATTTTCCTGATTGCATCTCTTAGCATCTCTAGAGCATCGTTATTACTTTCCTACTGCCCAGTATAGAAGGGCAATGTTATGCTGATGGACAGAATAATCTAACTTAATTAGCCACAGAAACCTCTTCTCATTGCAAAGTAATAATGCAATAACTGATGCATTTGATGCAATTCGGGCATCAGCCTTCAATGCCAGGTCACCTCTCCCGGAGAACAAAACAAGTGAAGCGTTGACTGGTCCAGTGGAAGTTAAATTGAACTGAAAGCTTGGAAGGGAAACCTTGGAGATAGTAATGAATCTATAGCACTGAAAATGAAAACAAAATGTTATTCCCCATTAGAAAGGTAAAGTTGTAAAATCGATAGTAGTAAGACATTTTTAATAGTGGCTTGAGGTATTTTTCATTGTTGTTATTTTTCATTAAATTGTTACTTCTGTCTAGAACCACTTTTGAATTTGGTGGAAAGCCCAATTTTTATTATTCATCAGTAAAACACCAATCCCTTTCTAAGAATTGACAGTAAGCACACAGACCATGAATCATGTATCTGATATTAAGAACAAACAAACAAACAAACAAACAAAAGTTGTACATAATCTATCACTATGCAAGGCAGGATAGTGCCAATAATCTTAAAAGATAGAACTTCTTCCTTTAGTAAGATTTGTGCATTTCTGAACCAAGTTGTTTATAAAACCTGATGGAATATATAATTGAGTATATGGTAACCCATATGAACACATTCCTTTAAGAGATGGTGAAATATATAGACTAACTTAACCAAGAGTCTTTACTTCAAAGGAAAAGATTTAGAAGCACTAACAGAAATAAGGAGGAAAAGAACAACTATATTGTCAAATGATGGATGCAAAAAATGATAAAATAATCATCAGGATAAAAGTGTAAATCATAAATATAGAATCATCATTTTAAAGTATTTTTTGTCCATGTTCAGATTTAATGATGCCTCCCTATTTCTTTTGTAGAATATTTTGATTGCTTTTATTCAGACCCATGATATTTTATAGTGAAATAGATCACAGGTGAACTCTGTAATATAGTTTCTATTATGATACGTATGACACACACCATTATATTTCAGTCAGTTTTGAATTTATGAATAGTTTTAGATTTACCAAAGTGTTGCAAAGATACACAAGGACTTCCCAGATGCCCACGTCCAGTTCCCTCTGTTGTTCACATCTTACATGAAATATATGCAATTTAAATAGTACTCATTAGTTTTTGAAAATATACATCTACACATGCATTTCACAGCTTAAGAAAGATAGTGTGACCAAAAAAAAGAAAGAAAGAAAGATAGTGTGACCAACACCCATTTGTCCTTCCAGGATCATACCCTTCATCCCCCTCAGGTGGATTTGTCTTGAATTTGAGGTTTATTCTTTCTCCCATGGCCTTTATAATTTGACATTTATTAAGGTGTTTTTTAAACAATGTGCTGTGGAAGCTTCTATAGTAAAATCCCGATTTTGGCACGTTAAAAAATAACCAACTTTAAGATTACTTTGGGATCTACTCAGTCATCGCCCTTCACTTCCAAATACTGTACGTTTGATCCTGGCAGCAGGTGCTAGCCCCTAAATACATGCCCTGCGATCTCCAGGGCTCCCTGACGTTTCCAGGGCTGGGGGCAAGGGCAAGGGTCCCGAAGAGAGCAGGAGGCCTTCTGCTGCTCTGCACCCTCCTCCCGGCCTCCAGAACCTGGTAGAGGCTTTGGGGCTGGGACTTCTGGATTCTGGAAGTGGACTGGAGAGTGGGGAGAAGAGCTGTAGAGGACACATCACCTTTCTCTGTGAGACCTTGTGGAGCCATGAGCAAAAGCCTGGCTGGACGAGGGCAGACTAAGATCCCCTAAAGTGCAGGACTGCATAGGGGCCCTGGTTGTCTGAGCGGTACTGGCATTGGGGTGACTAGCTCTCCCCAGATTTAGCACTGAAAGCCCTGAGTCCTGGGAACACATCCCCAGGGCAGCTGTAACTGATGGCCAGCCTAGAAACCCCTCTGGTCTGTGCAGGTGAGAGTCCCCTTTGTCACTAGACTGTTTGACCTAGGTGGAAGGCTTTCCTTAGGTCGTTAATTCTTCAGCCAGTTTATCTGCAAGTAAATAAATATCCCATGTCCTGAGACACTTCCCATCAGTTCTCCCTCACTTCTCTTTAAATTCACCAGCCAGTTTACAGTTTTCTTATCAGCAAATGGTCAGTCTAACCGGATTGCATGCCCCGCAGTGAAGGCGCAGTCTGTCCCAGCAGCCTGGGTGCATCTCCGTTCTGTGTCAGTCTTGGGAGCAACTGTCATGTTGGGAGAGTGGCCACTCCTGAACGTGTAGTGTTCAATGAATACGATGCCAGCTTCACTGTCTGTCTGTCAGTCTGTCATTTTTTTACTTTTTTCTGCCCATCCCTTCAAATGCATCCAAAAAGCAAAATGCATCCCTGCTTTCCAAAAAGTCAGACTGTATTGTGATCAGTTTTTATCATTTATAAATTATAAACTTTAAATCTGGGTTCTCCAGATCAAGGTCTGTGTATTTCCCTATGCAATCTTTGTGCTGACGACTAACACGCTACACGGCGCGAGCTAGCGATGCCAAACTGTGCCGGATTCTCACCCGCCTGCTCGGGTAGGTCACACATCACTCACCCACGGACCAGCTACGTCGCCGTGAAGTCAAAGCCGACATCTCACTCTGGCACAGTGACATACAGTGATAATTTATCTGTCATCTTCAGAGGTGCTTAGCATGCTGACTGCCTCTAGTAATGGAGCCATCCATTAATTCAGCATTAAGTATTCCCCAGAAATCTTCCTATTTTAGAACTTTCATTTCAAACGGGTTCAGTGCTGAACTTCTCTCTGCTGTTGCATTCTGTTAGCTCGTCGATGCCTGTTATCACAGACTAATGAGCCTAACCTGCCTTGAACTCCTTCTTTGTTCTTAGCATCTCTTGCTATTAGCCTCTGTGGCTGGAATGTGCCGCGCCTCGTGATGCGAGGGTGTGCTTTCCGTCAAGTTCCGTGACCTTTCCTGCGGCTACAAGTTTTCTTAGTTTTGTTTCCTACGGGCAGGTTGCACGATTTATTCTAGTCTGAAATAGTTCGAAACGTGTCGGGAAACACCACCTGGAGAAAAGGAGATTAGCAGAGCTGTTTATATTCCTGGCATATTGTAGTTGCCCCAAATATTATTGAACTATTATCCTCTCAATTTCTATTTTAACATTCGTAATTGGTTAATAAGTCATGTAGAAAACATACAGAGATATGGTAACTATACCCTACACCACGGCAGTAATTTGAACTCTGAAAATGTGTCTAGTGCTATGTATTATAAATTGATACTCAAAGAGCTTTCATTACCTTTTCTTGATAAATTAAATTTGAAACTTCATTGTCTCCATTGGTTAAAATACAACATTTCAATGTGTCCGAAAGCAGTTTTGAATATGAGTGTGGCTTTGACTTACTATGTAAATGTATTTTGTTAGGAAAACAATGCATTAAGGATAAATATTCTCAGTCAATATATTTTAATTATAGCCTGACCAGGCAGTGGCACAGTGGATAGAGCATTGGACTGGGATGTGGAGGACCCAGGTTTGAGACCCTGAGGTCGCCAGCTTAAGCGTGGGCTCATCTGGTTTGAGCAAAGCTCACCAGCTTGAGCCCAAGGTCGCTGGATTGAGCAAGGGGTCACTCAGTCTGCTGTAGCCCCCTGGTCAAGGCACATATAAGAAATCAATCAATAAACAACTAAGGAACCGCAACAGAGAATTGATGTTTCTCATTTCTCTCCCTTCCTGTCTGTCTGTCCCTCTCTCTGACTCTCTGTCTCTGCCACAAAAAAAAAAGAAAAAAATTATAGTGGAAATTCCCAGGTAGAAAACTAGTATAGATTGTACAGAATTAGGAAGTTGCTGATTCATTTCTTATTCTTTGAAATTGTAAGAGTGGTTGACAACCATAACAGCAAAGAAAGATTAATGAAAAATGCATA
Organism: Saccopteryx leptura; assembly: GCF_036850995.1. Classification (NCBI taxonomy): domain Eukaryota; kingdom Metazoa; phylum Chordata; class Mammalia; order Chiroptera; family Emballonuridae; genus Saccopteryx; species Saccopteryx leptura. The sequence goes on from NC_089511.1 coordinate 25,964,555, forward strand.
ATATATGTGTTCATGCTCCATAAAATTATTTATTTCACTTGGATAGAAAAACACTTAGAACATCATTAAACCCCAGACAATAATGGTCAGTATTATAGTTCTTTATTATTTAAATAATTAGTAACAGGTCTTAGAATAATGTTAGAAAAAAAATAATATAAAAGAACATTCTTTTATGAGGCAAAGAGTAAATAAACTCAGGGAAGTGTTTTTGACATTAAGCCAATATGATTTATTAAAATGCATGTATACCATAATGACTCTTGTATGTATATTAAAATAAGTCACTTAATTAAATAAAATAGTAATTTTATTTCAAGTCAGTATAACCTCTGTTTCAAATAGGTAGCTTCAACTTTAGAGGTATTTCACCACTATTGATTTATTTATCTCTTCTTAGCTGCAGTGCACAGTTTCATCCTTTCTACTACTTTTATGTCCCAAAAGGCTACATTCCTGTGTTTAAATTAGATATAATTTAATACTGCTGACATACATGTTTAGGATTCTTGAGCTAATATATGCATAATTTTTAAATGTGAATCAAGTCAATATCCTTGCCCATAATTATTTCAATAGTAGTAATTTCCTATGGATCCTATGATAATAAAGAGAAGTACTTTGTATGAATTGAAACTTGTAATTCGGATCAAACTAATAATAACTGCAGCGAGCTTTTCTCCCTATTTTAATTTAATAAAGTAAATGCTGATTTTATTTTTTTTAACGAAGTAGTCTATGATACTGAAATTTTACCTAACATTGTGATATATCCTGGTTTTCCTGTGTTTTGCTTTTATCAGGTTGTCCTGACAACAGCGTTGGATCCAAATGTAAAAATCCCCTGGGTGGATTTCAGGGATGTATGAGGCTCATTTCTATTGGTAGCAAAGTGGTAGATCTGGTTTCAGTTCAGCAGGGGTCCCTGGGGAACTTCAGTGACCTTCAGATTGACTCCTGTGGGATCACAGACAGGTAAGGGCCATGTCACGTCTTTATTTTGCCTGCCTGCTGTCAAACGTTTGGCAGCAGATTAAAATTTATATATAACACAAACATGTTTTTTCTCTCCTCTTTTCCACCACTACCTTTCCCGTGGGGAAAACAGACCTTACAGACAGACAACAGTGTGGATTGCAGGAGGGAACAAGGGTCAGGGAGGGTAGGGGTGGGGCAGATGGTGATGGAGGGCGGCTGGACTTGGGGCGGTGAACACACAGAGCAGTCTACAGATGATGTGCTGTAGAATTGTGCACCTGAAACCTGTGTAATTTTATTAACCGATGTCACCCCAATAAATTCAATAAGAAATTGAAGGGAAAAAAAAAGTTAATAGAGTAGCCAAGTTATACCTAGAAAAAAAAGAAAAACAAGTGACCTTGATTCTATGGACAGAGGCTACCAGTTAACAAAAAATAATATTGGTGCTGCTATAATTTCAGGTGGTTATAAATGTATCAAAAATATGTTATTAAACAGCTTAGGATACCCTAACCGTCCTATTGATCATCAGGTACCAAGCGATCGGAGACCTATTTGTTCAGTTATCAAACTGTCTTTTACTCCCTGAAAGCTGCGTAGTGTTATCTGAGGCACAGAAATTTAAGTGGTTGGTTGCTATGCTCTTAATGTGTACCTTAAAAAAAACCCCATTACTATCTTCTCTGCAGGGAGTATGAAAAGGAACGACTCCCATGGAAAGGTTAGGAGCTGTGGTGTGGATCAGGGTGTAAGGCTGACCCAGCAGTTTCAGCAGGAACACCAGTCCAGGGCGTGGCAGTGCACGAATTGGGAGTTGATGGTAGAGGACAAGCAACTTTTCGAATGAAAATCGATAGTTAATACTTTTAAAGTATTTTTAGGCATAGTCAACTTTAGTCAAATAATCTTTTCATCCCTACTTTAATATTAAGACAGTTAATTTTAGTCATTGAGTTCAATAGAATGTCATGACCATTACAGACCTGAAAAAATTTAACTGTGTGACAAACTTAGCCCCCACCCTGTAGTTAAGTGCAGTATATACTTTGAATCAATTCGTAAGTTCTGAGGTTTAAAAATAACTTATTATTTGTATGAAACATCTTATCAACACAACACTCATTGTATTTCTTCTGTCTGATATACCAGTTAGTCTGTCAATGTCTGTTGGTCCTATTTTGGACACTAATAGATGTTGTTATGTCTATAAAAATAATTATAATCTTGTTTAACAATGAATTAGAAGGACATCATTACTTTTCTGTGGATACCCATTTATTTATTTAACCCAGTTTGCAGATAAAACAATGCTTTCTGTAATAAAAGATGATCTGCAACAATGCTTTCTGTAATAAAAGATCATCCTGTAAAGGGAGAATTTAGACAATAAACCTCAATTGGCTTGATTAGGGGATTGAATGGCAGTGACCTTTGCCACAGTTCCAGACGCTGCAGCTCTGGAACCTTAATCCCAGTTCTGAGAAGCGCCCATGACCAGGCCCGGGATCTGCCCCTCAAGGCAGGCTCACTCACAGAGGCAGGGAGCCCCCACCGTGGGTGGGTGCCAGCCATCAGGGACCAGTGGGGAGCTTCGGTCTTCGACCTGTGAGCGCTGGTCATGTTGACCAGCTCGGACTGCAGAAAATTCTGTGGGTACAAGCAGACCCACACTCTGATTGCCCTGGATCTGCCATTGTACACCCATATCCATGCAGCCCGCTCTCTGGAGCGCACACTTGTGAAGTAGAGCGAGATACAGCCCAGAGAATATATGGCTTCAGTCTCACACCTTAAAGACTTCAGAAATAGCGAGCCAGTTATACAGAGGTCTTGACTAGACATTTACTTTAAAAGAGAACTTTGGGTTTACAGTAACTCTAGCTATCTTAGGAAAATAGCAGAAATCAAAGTAACTTTTACATTGTATACCTTTTAAATTTCCAAATGTATCATCCTCTTATACTCATGAGAGGACATCTATGTATGTATGTATGTATATATATATATATATATATATATATATATATATATATATATATAATGTGTGTGTGTGTGTGAGTGTATACACACACACACACACACGCACACAATCATCCCTGGGTATCTGTGAGGGAATTGGTTCCAGCGCCTCTGCAGATACGTATTTAGTATTTATTTATCTCTTTTTTTATTATTTTAAAAGTTTTATTAAAATAGGAAAAGGAGACACTGGAAAGGAATGCGGAGACAGAAAGAAGTGATTTGCAAAGTGTCGATAATATTTTCCCGGGTGTTTCAAGCAGGACTCTGGACTCGAAGTCTCTGAGAGTCTGTGAGGTGCAGTCGAAATGACAAATGAGAATAAATGCACGTATTTTAAAAGAGCATTTGTTCATGTTTGGAAACAATGAACGGAAGACATAATTATTTTTTTTAAATTGCAAAATACAAGAAAGTGTGAAGAAGTCAATAAAGTCATCTATATCTCATTACCAGCCATTCATTGTTCTGTGAACACTTCATAATTATAATTATCTCCACACACACAATAGAAGACAAAAATGCAGGATAAAAAAGCTACTATATTCCAGTAATAGTTTTTATTATTATTTATTCATTTATCACAAAAGCATGTACAATTACTTGAAAGAGCATTATATATCTGTGAGAATTTTATTCAATTCACAAGTAAGTCTTAATGATTTTAGAAATTTATGTGTTTAAAAAAACTTCATGCTCTCCCTGGATTAGCATTTAAATTTGTGTGTGTGAATGCGTGTGTGTAAAGATGATGTGTGTGTTTAAGGAGTAGGAAAATGCGTGTGGGAATGACCTAAAAAGTGTGTGTGTGTGTGTGTGTGTGTGTGTGTGGGTGGGTGGGTGGTTTGGATGTGTGTGAATGTGAGCTTGTGCATGCATGTGTGTGGGTTCATGTGTGAGAAGGTCGTGATTGCGTGGGTGTTTGTGCAAGGGTGTAAGGAGCTTTTGGATGTGTGAGTGCCTATGAGTGTGCACATATGTGTGAGTCTGTGCAGTGACTGTGTTCTAAAATTAACTTCAAGTTGATTAATATGTATTTGAATTAATCCTCACAAAAACGCTTAGAACCTGTTCTTAGTTGTATTTACTTCTCATAAATATGGACGCAGATGCTCAGAGAGGTAGACTAAGGTGGCAGGGCTGGAGGCAGGGCCCAGCTCAGCTCTGAGCGCTCGGGGTCCAGGAAAGCCGCCTGCAGTGCCCACCTGCCGTGCCATACGCCCTCCGTGCACAGGAACATTTATTGTGGTTCATATTTCATTGCTGTGTAATAAACAGAAAATTTAATTTAAACATTTCAATAAAAAACAAACAGGAACAGTAAAATATATTTAAAAATTTAACAGGAACTAAAAAACAATGTAGTTCTTTTTCACTGTAACTAACTTAAACTTACACATAATAGTGTGCATACATTTACACACAGATCACACTCACAGTCTCTCACACACACACTCGTATGCTCGCCACACACATATATATACAAAAACACCCTACCATGCGTGATCCTTATGCACACACACTCCTTGTGCACACATTTACATGCCTTCTCACACATTAGCCCATATACACACACATGCATCTCAAGTACAGTCTTTTTTGCACACAAAATCTTTACACTCATAAACTCATAAGATCCTTCCCACACTTATTACACACACACCTTCCTCATACACAGTCACCCACACACAAATACACACACATTCATCCACACACCCTCCCCCATCCTCTGTGGAATGCAGGGGAGGTGGCCCTACCCCGGGAATCTGGTGGCGGGGTGACAGGGGTGAGGACAGAACAGCAAGAGGAGCTGCCATCCTTGTCCCCGTGTCTATCTCCCCAGGTCTTGGCAGAAACCCAAGTGGGCCTGGGACAGGGTGACAGTGTGAGGGCATAAGTACTTGCTAAATTGCTCTGACCTAAAACACTTATTAAACAGAAGAACTCGGTGTAGCTTTTGACATCAACTTGTTAAGTGTATCTGCTGATTGAGGAAGGTCACTATCCCAGCCCTGACGTCACCTCCCCTTTCCCGACTGCAGTGGAGCAGAGGCTGTGGTGGGTCCCTGTCTCCAGTGACTCCTGGGCTATGGAGACTCCCAGCAGGCATGTGGGCCACCGGGTCACAGCCTCCACCATGGCAGCCTCAGCAGGCCTCCTCAGCACCTGCCTCCTCGTCTCCCCACTGCAGCCCTCAGACCTCCATCACACTGCTGCCCCAGCCCACCCGCCACTCCGTCCCTGGGCCTATGCCATCTCCCCTCCAGGCTGGTCCTTGTCCCCTCTCTGGTCCCCCACATTTTTCCCCTTTCTGAGGAGCCCCGGAAACCTGCCCTTGTTCCTTCTCCCCTGTGCTCACTTGTTGTGTTTATTCCCCTGCTGACAAGCTGGAGATCATGGTGGTATTCTACCTCCTGTGACACTGAAGGCGAGGTTTATTTACATGGAAGAGAAAGGGGTGAAGGCGTGGTTTATTTACATGGAAGAGAAAGGGGTGAAGGCGTGGTTTATTTATATGGAAGAGAAAGGGGTGAAGGCGTGGTTTATTTATATGGAAGAGAAAGGGGTGAAGGCGTGGTTTATTTACGTGGAAGAGAAAGGGGTGAAGGCGTGGTTTATTTACGTGGAAGAGAAAGGGGTGAAGGCGAGGTTTATTTACGTGGAAGAGAAAGGGGTGAAGGTGTGGTTTATTTACGTGGAAGAGAAAGGGGTGAAGGCGTGGTTTATTTACATGGAAGAGAAAGGGGTGAAGGCGTGGTTTATTTATATGGAAGAGAAAGGGGTGAAGGCGTGGTTTATTTACATGGAAGAGAAAGGGGTGAAGGCGTGGTTTATTTACATGGAAGAGAAAGGGGTGAAGGCGTGGTTTATTTACATGGAAGAGAAAGGGGTGAAGGCGTGGTTTATTTACGTGGAAGAGAAAGGGGTGAAGGCGTGGTTTATGTGGAAGAGAAAGGGGTGAAGGCGTGGTTTATTTACGTGGAAGAGAAAGGGGTGAAGGCGTGGTTTATTTACGTGGAAGAGAAAGGGGTGAAGGCGTGGTTTATTTACGTGGAAGAGAAAGGGGTGAAGACGTGGTATATTTTCGTGGAAGAGAAAGGGGTGAAGGCATGGTTTATTTATGTGGAAGAGAAAGGGGTGAAGGCGTGGTTTATTTACGTGGAAGAGAAAGGGGTGAAGGCGTGGTTTATTTACGTGGAAGAGAAAGGGGTGAAGGCGTGGTTTATTTACGTGGAAGAGAAAGGGGTGAAGGCGTGGTTTACGTGGAAGAGAAAGGGCTAAAGGTTTGGTTTATTTATGTGGAAGAGAAAGGGGGAGGGGTGGTTCTTGTTAATCTTTGAGGAAAGATATGAGATTTTAATTAAGACAGTCACCATCATCCTAGGACCCATAGATACCTAGTTATTTGGTTTTACTAAATGTGATAATGTTATAGAGATTTCTATTTCAATATCAGTAATTCCAACCATGTTTTATGTTGTATTGAGTGTTTTGAAATTTATATTAGAAAGGACAGGCAATCGGGTAAACCAAAATTGAACACATTTCTTCAGTTTTGTGAATGTTGATGAATGCATTTGTTCACGCTCACAAGCAATGCAAATAATGATAGAAATGTCTAAGGAAAAGGCTAGAGAAAATGGGTTGATGGGTAGTTTACTTTGTATTGGAATGACTACAAGTCTGACTAATAATCAAGGAAAATGGATCTCTATATTTCATTAGCAGATCAATTATCAATAGCACAGTGTTTAGCAATAATTAAAGATTCATTCTTTAGCATTTTAGGCATAGCCGCTTATGTCTGCTCCCTTTTAAAATATGGTTTGAGTTCCAGTAAAGAATAGCCTCCTCTTTCCTCTTCTGATGACCAACTAGGATTGTTACTGTTCAAATTTTAAAAAATGTTTTCCTCTGTATTGTTATTGATTTGAAATGCTTAAAATATTAAATACATAGCAAAACATTCTTTGAGTGGATTTCTGTGAATCTATAAAAATGTGAAAGTGTGTGTAAACTTAATTGGCAGGGAAAGGTGCCCATTATTTATTTTTGAAATTTTAAAAGGCAGATTGTAAAATAACATCAATGTTATGATTTATATACATATATACACACACACATATACAAAATATACCATGTATATATACATACAAACATATTTATAATGGTAATTTTTATATATTAAGATTGTACATTATATTTCTTTTCTAGTGTTTCTGAATTGTATGATTCTGTCTATTGGACATCTATTTTTTATTATCAAAAAAAATCAATAACATTAGTTTCAGTTAAAGTTGGAAAAATTTCATAAGCAAAACATAAAGTTCCTCTCCTTAGTTTTAATAAAGGAGATGGCAGAAATGCCATCATAAGTACATTTTTGGCAAGTTTTGTAGTTAATTTCTATTGTAACCTGGGGCAGATGAGAACATTTATAGCCTTGGGCACAATGTATTGCTCAGTAATTCTTTTTCACTGTGTCCTTAGCCAAAAGATATACCTTTCACTTAAAGAGTGGTTTAGGTCCAAACAACTTCATTAATGTTTATATCCTAACAACTTAGTGACTCTTTGGATAAATTATATATATATGTATTTCTTTTTATTTATAATTTAAAAAGATTAATTGAAAACAGTTGATTACTTAGCAGTTACACTTGTTTACCGTTGGGTGCGGTACAGATTTTCGAGGCTGGGATCCCATCCGACACTGCCGCTCTCAGTTTTTGCTCAGCATTGATGTCACATGCTTCTTGTTTTTTCTCAATTATGAAAAGTTCAGTGTCTCAAGGATAAGGCGTCATTAAAAGAATGTATTTGTATCTAACTTTGAAAGTGAACTACCTCAAGCTAATAATCGCACAGTATTTAACAGACGTTGAGCACGCCTGTATTTCTCTTGAGAATTTGAATAACCCGGGAGCCCTTGTGAGTTCAGCTCAGCACGCTAGAGCATCCCGACTCAGTGCTTGGAATTTGGGTCTATACCATGCACCTTCCACATTCCTGGGTGTAGACACCAAGTAAATAAACAAGTCCCTCCATCTCACTTCCTTTTCTCCTTCTTTCTTTATTTTTCTCTTCCTTTACATATTCAGTGTAGTAAATCAATATGATTAAATATTGTTTTGCGTAAGCTATTGATACTTCTGGAAACATGGAATTAGCGTTCTGTCCCTTAGGGAAATGAAAGGGCTCTGGTAGAGTAAGACACGTTGAGAATTAAGCAGCCACAACTATCCAAGAATTGTTTGGAATCTGATTAATTTATTGATCTATGGTTTAGTTCTGTGATTAAAGTGCTTTGACGACAGACTGAATAACTATTAGTCATGTTCAGTTTACTCTTTACATTACGGTTGGATTCTTCTTTCACATGACCCTGTACGAGTGACCAATATTTTATCTCTCAAAGTGAAAGTAGTGATTGTGTTTGCACCTTCTTTTAGGTGTTTGCCCAACTATTGCGAACACGGTGGTGAATGCTCCCAGTCCTGGAACACCTTTCACTGCAACTGTGCTAACACGGGGTACAGAGGAGCCACCTGCCACAACTGTAAGCTGAACCTGCTTCTTCTTGCCCTGTCAGATTTCCTTATTCCGTTTCTCTTTTCATTGCTGTGTGTATATAAGCCCACGTTTGTGCTCCTGAAATTTAGCATCCAGTTGATTTCTAGTCATCCCAGATCATTTAATTCTGATCACCGCCTTAGGAGGTGGTTGTGATTATTAGCCCTAATTTACTCACGAGGCAGCAGAGAGAGATTAATTATCTTGCCAGAGGCTTGTTCAGTAGTTGTGCCACAGCAAGGGTGTACATACTTGCAGTTATGTACCAGAGCCTGGGATCACAACCAACACTCTTTTCCTATATTGTAAACCATTCATTTGTTCTGATGAGAGGTTTGTGAGTGTTGTTAGACTTGTGCCATTTGGTTGGCCAGTTGTGTGACACACAGGATGGGGAGGCTCAAGGGCATTATTCATGGCCATCAGCCTCACCACTCTGGGTCTCTTCACTGTGTGCTCCTTTGTGCTCCAGCCAGAGTGGAGATCGGGACCCTGGGCTTGCAGTCATGGGCGGCTCTCAGAAGTCTTGTTCAGGCCTGCAGCCAGAGTCATTCCTGGGGCATCAGCTCACATATTGCTTCCTAAGTTCATACAGAACGTTTGCTGTTTCTGAAGTCACATCTCACTGTAACCAGAGGCCGAGATACTTGACCCAGGCCCCCCAACTTGTGGAGGGACAGTATATTTTAAGTTTTCATAGCCTCCATCATCACATGGTAGTAACTAACTCAAAACAAAAAACTGATTGAATATATTTTGATTGACTCATTATTTGTCTTCAATTGTTATCAATGGCTGAATTAAAATATCATATAAACCCAAACAGCTCTGAGGAAAAAGTAACATATGATAAATAAATAAGATATTTTCATGATCCTCAATTTGTTCCAATTATTAAGTTAGCAAATTAAGTTCTTGAGAAGGTGAGTCTGAATGGAGCTGAAGGTTTTTTTGTTTTTTAGGGGTATTTGTTAGTTTTTTTTTGCCAATAACCATTTTGAGAAATGCAGCCAGAATGACGAGTTATTTATTACTTATTGTTAAGCCATTACTATCTTTAACATGAGGAGAGGGAGGGGCAGGGATGAGGTCTTTTTAAAGGTTGTATTAAAAAATAATATGTTAAACAGTTAGGTTATAATATGTCAAGCAATATACATGATGCAAAAGAACTCTCTATTACGTTGTCCAATCACGTGACCCCTCCAATAGCCACCTTCACTCGGAGTTATGTGTTGGTCCTGCCAACATCTTTCAAGGAGTTTGTGAACAGAGGTACGTGCGTGTGGAGGAATGGAAATCAACCATGTTTATGTGCCCACTTCACTGCACAAAAAAGCACGTCCATGCTCTATTTTTGTCAGTGTAATATGTAATAGGACAAAATGAAACCATTGGACTGAGGAGGAGTGGAGAAGTAATTTTGCATGATTATTTGAAATTTTGTAACACTGAGCAATTCAGTTACATTAGTTTATATTGTCTAAAACCCATGAACTTAATTTTCACAAATTTAGAATAGATCTGGGAAGGACATTCAGAGGGGATGATTTATTTCTCATTTCACAGACTAAGAAGCTTGATGGAAATTATCAGTACATTTGGCCAAGTATTCAGTGGTATTGTGCATCATATACAGGTGTTAATATCGAGACTTGTCCATGGAAAATATGTAATTGTATAATGAAAAATATCCAATTATGGATCAAAACACAATGAGACCACTTGGGGACATATTGCATGTAACTATTTCTTCTGTTTGAATTTTAATTATCTTGAATTCTCATTACAGAGCATTACAGAAAGTTTCTTTTGAAAATTACTTTTTAAATTATTGATGAGGAGCTTTATAAATCATATTTGTTTTATAAAAACAAGGATTTTATCTATAGATAATTTTATGTAGGAAAGGAAAATAGTTACAAGATCATTTAAAACTTTTCTGACCCTGGCCAGTTGGTTAAATTGTTGTCCTGATATGTCAAAATCATGGGTTTGATCCCCAGTCAGGGCACATGCAAGAATCAACCAATGAATGCATAAATAAGTGGAACAACAAACTGATGTTTCTCTGTCTCTCTCTAAAATCAATAAATGAAAAATTAAAATACTTTTCTATTATATAATCATTGGCTATCAGTAGATTATTTAAGGAGATTACACTATTGTGCTGCAGATGTTAGGTTATTATGGATGTTGAAAGATTAATTTAGATGGATGTCCAAAATTACACTTACAAATGTCTTAATATTTAAAACAATCGCCTTCTCTTTTTTTGTTCTACCTAATGTAAAAATAAACTGAAATTTCATTTTGACTGGGTATTTTTATATTTCTTTAGTGATAAAAAAATAATAATGCCATAAAATACAGCCTTATTCTCCCTTTTTTCTATGTAATCTGCTTTCATCCATATCATTTTTTAAAAGTATGTTTACCTTTTCTTCTTTTAAAACTTGGTATATTTGCTGACCCATGGTAGCACAGTGAATGGAGCATCAGACTGGGATGCTGAGGTCCCTGGTTCAAAATTCCAAGGTTGCCAGCTTGAGTGTGGGCTTGTTGGCTGTGTGCGGGTTAGCTAGCTTGAGCACGGGATCGCTGGCTTGAGTGTGGGATTATCAATATGATTCCAAGGTTGCTGGTTTGAGCCCAAGGTGGTTGGCTTGAGCAAGGGGTCGCTGGCTCAGCTTGAGTCCCCTGATCAAGGCACATATGAGAAACAATCAATGAACAACTAAAATTAAGCAACTATGAGTTGATGCTTCTCATCTTTCTCCTCTCCCTGTTTCTTTGTCTCTCTCTCTCTCTAAAACCAATTTAAAAATAGTAAAACTTGGAATATTTTGTGTCCAAACTAAAATTTAAGAGATTTTTAAAATAATATTTTATTGATGATAATCCATTTTCTTACAGCTATCTATGAGCAGTCATGTGAAGCCTATAAACATAGCGGAAATACTTCAGGGTTTTATTATATAGACTCAGATGGAAGTGGTCCCCTAGAACCGTTTCTTCTATATTGCAATATGACTGGTGAGTTAATCAAGTTTTATTTAATGGTAATATTTGCATGAATGTTTTAAGCATAAAATTAAAATGAAGCAAGTACAAAGTTGACCTAATTTGCAATTTGATTAAAACGTATGTTCAGTAGAACTAATATAAATCTTTAAAAATAGTTTAAAGATGATTGAAAATGTTGTCCTTATTATTGGTATATGTGGTATGTGTATAGAACATCTACTAATAAAGGTATTTCGTTAAGTCCCAAATCAAAAAGGATCAACTTTATTCTTTGAGAGTATTGATGCATGTAAAAGCCTAGAAAAATATCTACTTTTTAAATGTAGGTAAACATGAAATTTATTCATGAATTTTTTGCTTACATATACTTAAATAGGAATTAATAGTCATGGAAATATATTTTATTTAAATTTGACATCTGTTCATAATTTTAAAAAAAAAGAAAAGAAAGTATAGGCCCTGGCTGGTGGGCTCAGTGGTGGAACGTTGGCCCAGTATGTGGAAGTCCCGGGTTTGATCCCTGGTCAGGGCACACAGGAGGAGCGGCCATCTGCTTATCTTCCCCTCCCTCTCACCCTTCTCTACTCTTCCTCTCTTGCAGCCAGTGGCTCAGTTGTTTCAGGCATAGGCCCCAGGTGCCGAGAATAGCTCAGTTGATTTAAGCAACAACGTCAGATGGGGAGTTGCCGGGTGGATCCCAGTCGAGTGCATGCGGAAGTCTGTCTCTCTATCTCCTCTCTGCTCACTTAAAAAAAATCAACACAGTACCAACAGAAGGAAATGTTCTTCATTTGTTAAAGAGTACCCACAAACCCCACAGCAAGTAACACAGTTTATGGTGAAATACCAAACGCTTTACCCTATTTCCAGCACTCACACAAGGATGCCCTGCTATCACCACTCTGTTCTCCATTGTATTGGAGGTCCCAGTCAGTGCAGTAGCACAAGAGACATAAATGAAAGGTACCAGTGCTGGAAACGAAGAGTGGCATTTCTCATTATTTGTAGATGACCAGGTTATATATTAAGAATATTCTAAATAATCTACAGATAAAAAAACCCTAAAATTTAGGATGATTACTGGGTCAGTTCTTTAAAAAATTAATTGATTTCTGCATATCATCAATAAACAATTAGAAAATGAAATTTTAGATTCTGTTTTTAATAGGATTAAAAGTCTCAAATACATGGTAATAAATCTAATGAAAGATGTGCAAGGTTTCTATTTAGATAAGTATAAAATGATCTTGAGATAAAATAAAATCCTAAGTAAATTGAGAAATCTAGATAACATTTTCATTGATTAGGAAGCTCAACATGGTATAAATACCAGTTTTCCTAAGTAGTCATTGGTTCAGAGCAAACCTAAATTAAAATTCCAGCTGGCTGTTTTTTTGCTGGTCAGTGTAATTGTTTAGGTGAATACAAGCAAGTAATTTTTAAAATTTATCAGCAGATTTGAAGGAACAGGAAGAATTAAATTAATCTTGGAGAATAAAGTTGCAGGAGTCAACTCTGCCGGAAGTACAGAGGTTATACTGCTCGACTAAGTACAGCAGTGTGTGATTGGCACAAGGATAACAGACCAATGAAACAGAGTAGAAGGGATTGAGATTCCTTTATAACCAGTGGTGCTGGGAAACCTGTATATAAATGTGAAAAGGTATCCTGACTCCTTTGTCATGAAACACAAAGAAATGGATTCCAGATGATGTGTGCTGTCCAATGCAGTAGTCATTAGTAAAGAAGTGCCTATTTAGATTCAAATTTAATTAAAAGTTATAAAACTAAGTGAATTAAAATACATTTTACCAATTTAAGTTAATTTGTTAAAATAAGATTGTATTAAATGTCAATTCCTCAGTCTCCCTGGCCACACTTTAACTGCTCAATAATTACCTATGACATCCATCACTTCAGAAAGTCTACATTGGACGGTGCTGTGTGTCAGGAAGTCAGAGTTTTATGGAGCAAGACAGAAAACTGAAATGTTAAATTGAAGGTGTTGGAGAGGTGGGTTTTCTACTTAAAATCAGGCAATGAATATCCAGGGAAAGAGCCTTTCAGGCAGTGGAAATAGCACTGACTAAATTCTGAGAGGGGTGATCTTACCAGATGTGTTCAGGGACCCGCAACAAGTCCAGAGGCCTGGAGTATGGCGAGTAGTCAAGGAGGAATAGGAGAGTCAAGTAGGGCAGGGGCAGGAGGGAAGACTCATGGGATTTATACAATAATTTTATAAGGTCTCTGAATGAGATGAGATGAGATGAGATGAGATGAGATGAGAGAAGACATTGGAGAGTTTTAAGCAATGGTGGATGTAATTGTTTTCCTTGAATAGGATCATAACTGCTCCTGTGTTGGGAAATGCCCATTTAGGAGCAGGGATAGAAAGAAATTAGGATACCATACATATATCATACACACACACACACACACACACACACACACACACCACAGTCTGAAATATATATAGGTGTGGGCAAAAGTAGGTTTATAACTGTTAGTATGTGAAACACAGATTTTATTGTATATTTATTAATTATTTTACATACAAACAGCTATAAACTGACTTTTGACATACCCCTGTAAATATATATATTTATGTGTATATATGTCAATATATCAATATATCTCTATCTGTATCTATCCATCTATCTATCTATCTATCTATCTATCTATCTATCTATCTATCTATCTATCTATAGAGATAGGAAACCTGTTTGGATACCAGTTCAAGAAATGTAGATGTGCAGGCGAGAGCAGTCGATGGTGGTTTGTACTGGGTAATAAATAGCAGTGTAGATGATTGTCTGTGAATACAATCTGTGAATAGGTGTGAAGTGTTAGAAAACATAAGGAGCCAAAACTGACACCACATTTTTGTCTTGGGCAGCTGGAGTAGTTGAGTTGCCATTGAGTGTCAGAACAGGTTTAAGGGGGAAGGTCAGGAGCTCAGCTGTACACAGCTTGAGTTTGAGATGTCTGTGACACACTCAGATGAGATCCTGAGAAGGCACCTGATTATGGGAGCCACAGTTCCTTCGTATTCATGTGTGGTTCTAAAAACTGCGGACGGAGGTCAAACCAGAAATTGGCGGAAATTACTACAGAATGTGTCTAGAGATTGTCTTCACATAATGCAGTCAGGTGGCTTTTACTTGCTCTAATATCCATTGAGGACACTGACTGTCTCGGCCCATTCTGGCTACTGTAACAAATACCAGACTGCGTAGCTTATGAACAATAGACATTTATTTCTTACAGTTTTGGAGACAGTAGAGTCCAAGGTCTTGGGGACAGAATAGTCAGGTGAGAGTCCTCCTCCAGTCCTTCACTTCTACTTCTGACCTCATATGTATTCAAATACTTTTAACCGTTACAGCCTAAACAATACAGAGTAAACCTCTGTTGGATGGACATTTTCCTAAGTGATGTTAACAATTGAAAATTGTTTCCAAACAGAGTATTCTAAATGTAATTTAAAGATTATTAGTCAGGATAATATGAATCCAAGTGTCTGTCACTACGGAAATGTTGACGACCTTTTGCACCACAAAAGCTACTGCCTTTTCAGTAATGAAATGGCTCTATATTCAAGAAGTTCCTCATTATTAAACATTGCAGAAGATGATTGTTTCAGTGGGGGAAATGATGAGAGCTAGAGCAGTGGCTTTCAGACTTCTGTGGAAATGATCATTTGGTGGCGTCAGGACATCCTTCCCTACTGCATAGTTACTCAGTCTGGCTGAGTTGGTATGTTTAGGGACCAAGGTCTGGGTCTCTACTCCATTAACAAGCTCCCCTCCAGATCCTGAAATACGGGGTCCCTGAGATCATTCAGTGAGAAGACAGGAAGGTACAGGATTTACAATAAGATTCTTTTTACTTCAGGGACTTCAGTCATAAAGGCCTTCATTTAATAGATCTGAGAGTTAATAACTGTCATTATTCAAATGCAGCCTTGCTTACATCGTTTTGCTCCAGAATGTTCTTTCCTTCCCTCTCGCCGGCTTTCCGGGACGCAGCACGTCCTACCTGCTGTTGCAGCGCGTGGCGCCTCCGTCAGCCTCAGCTAGTCAGCGGGAAGGAGCGCGGTGCCACGGTGCTGCTTACACAGCGTGTTTTCTCCCTCGCCACTGCTACCACGCTGAAAAGTAGCAGTCAGCCCAAGATAAATCAAGTTCTTAATTATTCAGCTGCTTTACATACAATTTATGTTATTGGAGATCTCCTCAGGGAGAGACATGAGTAGACCCAAACTGTCTTTCAGGATTTTTTTTTCAGTGTATTTATTAAAGTTAATAGATTTTCTGCCTATTTCAGTTCTTGTCTTCCTCGTCTCTCTGTGTCTTCTTATCTGAACAGCTCTGTTTGCAATAATAAAGGATAATTTAAAAAATAAAATTATGATTCTTACACAGACATAAAAACAAAGGCTAAAAGATACATTTTAAAGATTTTGTCTAACACAGTGAGGAAACTGGTCAGATGTCACAGCCAGTTCAAAGGAGACTCCAAAGAGCAGACACACACACACGCATGCGCGTGCAAACACACATCAGGAATGTTGAAATGAATACGCAAGTGGAGACAAAACTGGCCTCTTCCAAAGTGGAGGAGGGAGGTCAGTCAGATCTCCACCAGGTAGCATTTCCTTGTTCGTAGACAAGAATTACACATTGCAGGGAACTTGCTTTCTCTGAAAAAAGTCTGGAAGCCTTGGGTTAAAGGATGATTAAATGTTAATATACCTTGGAAGTTAGAGATACTGAATTTCTCTGGAGAGATTTAAAGGCTTATCTCCCGAGCAGCATTCGCTTGCATTTCAACAGTGATAAAAACAGAAGGACCTGTGCCCCCTCTCCTTTCTCACTCTATGGAGGGGAGAGGAGGTGCCAGCCATCCTCTCCAAGCTCTGCGTCTCATAATCTGGGGCTCCTCCCCTGTGCTGCAGCCCAGCACATGGAGGGGCGATGGCTCTCATTGTATGGGCCCATGGAAAATTGGACTATCGGGCATGGAGGCTGCTGAGACTCTGAGCAAGAGGTCCCTGATCCAGAGGTCTCCTGTGTCTCTACCCATAGGAGGATAGATAATAGAGATAAGATACATTTGTATATGGGGTGGGATAACTTGCAAGTAGGGTAACATCCCATACCCTTCACAACTTCAGACTTAACATTATTTTGCAATTCTCAGTTTATCTACAGTTTAGATTTATGAAACAGCTAAAAGGCAATGAATGTCTCAGAGCCACCATAGAATCAGAATCAGATCGCCTGGAAGGTTGTATTATAGTCTGGACCACGCATTGTTTTTATTCATTTGTCTGTTCCCTCATTTCTTGAGTGCCTTCCTCTGCACGTTGTGCCAAGCCTCATGCACTAGAGCTAGTGTGGTTAGCAAATCAGAAACTATCATTCCTCTCTTAGCGCTCACAGATGAGTGGAAAAGGCCAGCAAAATAAGTCACAAAGTACTAAATTTGCAAATTGTGAGGTCTGCGTCTTTTACAGCTATAGTTTCTAAGTAGGTGTTTTTGGAAGCATCGGATAGCAGACTCATGTCTGAAAGAGCAGTAAGGAGGGTGCAAATGAATTCTGGGAGATTCCCCTCTTAGTGAAGAACGCGAGATGAGTGTAGGTGCTGGGCTCCCAGTTCCATTGCTCGGAATCCCTTGTGAAGATTTCATCGTCTCTGCCTTGCCCTGGAAATTTAGACTATCTAACAAGCGCGGCATCTGGTGAACTTCCTACTTTGTAGCACTTTTTATTAGAAAATAAAATCTCTTACAGGAACGAGCATAATGTTGAAATTTTAGGACTTCACAAGGAAACATTGATACGCGCTGCCCTTTAACGGTTGTCGTGCACGGTGGCCTTGAATCTCTTGCGGCAACTTGAAAAGACCTTTCGAATCCTGTGTTAATTATGACCCAGTGGATGCTAAACTAGAGGGAAGTCCTTCTCGGTGTGACCCAGAAGGTGCAGAGACAAAGGTTTCAGGCAGGTTTATTGTCCTGCTCCTTTGGCAGCTGCTCAGCCAGAGCCGAGCTTCTTCGGGCGTCCCTTTGATTTACCACAGCACAAGATGAATCGTTTTTGCCGAACGATAAAAGCAGAGTCCAGCAGAGGCGAGGCTAACAGACTTGCCTCGTTAATAACCTTAAACTTCTAACAGCCGAGGTTGAGTTGGCCAAAATTATGGAACTTCAGACCTACTCTGTTGGTTACTATATTCTGTGACCATATTTTCCAACTTTGGAAAAGGAAGCTCAGACTCCCCCCGACTTTCTTCAGGGCACAGATCCATGCCACGTCCACCACTCAGCTCTCCTGAAGGTTTCTGCACTGTGCTGCTATCTGGCCATCCATAATTGATTTCATTAGCTTGTATATCATGCCCTTACTGATAACGCTCTATCGTAAGCTGAAATGCAAGGCAGAAATAAAACAGCTTTTGTTTCAGAGAAGAACCATGATCCACACGTAGAAGGCACAAGGCTGTCCAATGTGTGTTCTATCTCTTTTATTTAGCAGGTCTGTCTGTTCAAACTTCTGATGACTAGGAGAGGGCTGGGAGAGAAATTTCTCAAAGTATACCTCTTTATTTTGGTTTGCTTGTTGAACCATGTGAATATAGTAGCTAAAAAGAAAAGGGGGCAGTGAATTCTACCTAATGTTTTTCCCCTAATTTGGAATATTTCTCTGAAGTACAGAGAGTTATGTGACTTAACAGCACATATATACCAGGGTTTTGACAATTTCCAATCTGTTTTTTACCTATTAAACCAGAGAACTTTTCATTAATCTGTTCTTGAGCCTGTATATATTACAGTAAAGATAATAAAAGCCTTGCTGGAAAAGTTGAAGAACAGATACATTATGCCTATATTCTGTTCTATACAATGTAGGATTTTTATTTCATCTAAATACTTCTGATAATCAAGATGAAGGAAATGGTCGCAGATATTTCTAGGTGTTGATAGTGATGGCGCTAGTATGTTTGGTGTCAGTTGAGTGGCTGGTGCTGAGTCAGTTGTATCCAGTTGAAACAAGTAACTTCCTGGTGTATTGTATAATGATGCAGATCATGTGATACCAAAATGAATATTTCAAATTTGATTTAAAAAAGAAATAGATGTATACTCATAATTGAATATTGTCTTAAGAGAGATATAAATAAGCAATAAAAATTTGACTCCTTTTGAAGGTAATATGATGATTTTTAAGACTATAAAAGTCATTGCTTACATTACACAATTCAAAATATTTTACAAAATTTTGAGATGCGCTTTTTTTCACATTGTAATGTCTCTGAATTTAGGGTATATCAATACTCCACAGTGTTTTACAATTATAATAGGAAGTAATTTTTTTTCCCTGAAGGAAAGTAAAATAATGATGCATCTTTAAAAAGTAGCGTACCAGATTTGATGAAATGAAATATACCACACAAATTTAATAATCATTTTTCATAGTATTTTTCACCATAAATATTGTCTGGCAAAATTATATGAAAAAGTAAAATAAAACCACTGCAAATGCATGGCAGTTGTATAAATTTCAGGGAATAGAACCACTTTACTATAATTCAAGAAAACATATACATATATATTTTTTATTAAATTTTAAGAGTCCATTTGTGTTGATTCTACCTCTCAGAGAGGTTTATGACTAGAAAAAATTTGACTCAGATGAAAGGTGATTTTGATTTTCTTTATTTATTTTAACTTTTGCAGACTAGTGATGGTCTCCTCTCTTTCTTCCCCCATTTCTGCATCCAAGAAACTGCATGGACCATCATCCAGCACAATGGCTCTGAGTTCACCAGAGTGAGAAACACTCATCCGGAGAGCCCATACTCTGGGTTTTTCGAGTACGTGGCCAGCCTAGAGCAACTCCAGGCCACAATTAACCGCGCGGAGCACTGTGAACAGGAGCTGACCTACTACTGCAAGAAGTCACGGCTTATAAATAAGCAAGGTGCGTAAACTAAGGCCTCTGTCCCCTGCGCACACGGCACAGCACACTTCACTTAACCAGCTCCCGAGGCTGTAATTCTGCCCAGGCTGTGGCATGTAACTGCTGAGGGTGTGGCTCCCGGTGTATTCAGCAAACATGTCACAGTCTGAAAGTCGCCGAGGTGCGATTGCCTGAAGAAAAGAACAAGGTCAATTTACAGTGAGCTTTGTTCAAAGCCTTGATTGCCTTTGGAGTCCCTTCCTGGCCGTAATCCGATGACTGCACAGAAAGGGGCTTTGCTCTGATACTCAGTGGATTCCCCGTGTTTACCCTTATAAAGGGCAAGTGACACATGAGGTTAGTTTTATTGTGGAAAAGAGCTAATAAAAATATAACTCAGGACTGAAACTCACTATTCTGTGTGCCTCGTGTTCATGGATTGCTGACAGCGAGCCTCTGGGCATAATTGAACATTAAAATAGGCTGCTGGAAACCCAGTGTATT
This sequence comes from Saccopteryx leptura, assembly GCF_036850995.1. Taxonomy (NCBI): domain Eukaryota; kingdom Metazoa; phylum Chordata; class Mammalia; order Chiroptera; family Emballonuridae; genus Saccopteryx; species Saccopteryx leptura. The sequence goes on from NC_089511.1 coordinate 25,984,626, forward strand.
TAGTAGCTCAAGTAGGAATCAGAAAAGCACCTTAACTCTTCCTTGTCTTCTCCTTTTACTAGCCGGTCCACTCCTCAATTCCATGTTTGGTTTTGTGTTTTCTCCCTTTAGAACATCTCACTCTGTGAGAACCTCACAGGTCCTACCGGTTCGGCCTTACTCTAGTTCTTCATGGCCTAATTCAGTTGAAGTGACTTCAACTGGTCTCCCAGCCTGCACCTTCCCATTCCTCTAACCATCCAATGTATAGTCCCCATGTCTAATCTCTATGAAAAAATAAGAAAAGGAAGCCTTAAGAAACACTGCCCTCGACACGGCACTTTTCTGTTTAAGAAGCATCAGCGCCTTCCTGCCTCCGGTTTGTCCAATGCCTACTCCTGTCTGGGCACCAGAACTGAGAGTCTGGGCCCGCCTGCTTATGCAGAACTTCACGCCACCCCCAACTCTGTTTTCTAGCAGAAATATTCTAGCCAGTGAGTTTTTCTTTAGAAATTAGAGAAGATTCTAAGACGTCCACACACTGAAGCCACCTTTGTTGATGTTCACTCCTATTTGTGGTGGTTAGAGAGGTTGGAGTGCCAGGTAGAATGACAAGAATTTTAGAAGCAGTGTGTGTCGTATGTGATTATCGTATGTCACATGGATCATGCCAAAAAATACGGAGCTCTTGGTATGACATTTGAACTTTTCGTTTTCAATTAAGCATCTCTTCTATTCACTGTCCACCCACTTAATACGACCAGGCTTTCTTTCCTGTGCCTGAGTTCCAACCTCCTCCTCCCTCTTTCTCTGTTTTAGAACTCTTATTTGGTCTTTTACCCCATCTTGCTAGTCTCTGATGAAATCTCATGCCCCAGAAACCTCAGCCGGATCTAGGACTCACTCCCAGATAATTGTGGTGCAAGAGTCCAGGGCGTGGAGGTGGGGAGAGAGCTGAGTTCGAGTGGCAGGGCTCTCACTGATTAGGTATAGAACTTGGCAGAGGAATCTTTCTTTCTCTTTTTTTTTCTCTTCTCTGAAATGTGGCCAGTAGTACTGAAATTTCACAGGGGCATGGTGATGATTGGGCACACAACACATACATCGTGCATGAAGTGAGTTCCTCTCATCCCCAGCTCTCCAGTACTTCATAGTGATAGTTAACATGCCGGTCTAATGTGCAAATGACTGTTCCTTCTTGATAAATATTGGTCTTGGAATCTAAAATATAGATAAGCAAATATGGAATATATATTCTAAGAGAAGAATGAGAACCACACTTAGAAATGATGATTTATTTTCTCTTTAATCTATGAACACATAATGTCCTAAGCAGTATGTTGAAATGTATCTGGTGAATGTTAAATGTAGGTTTTACCTTCTGTTTATGAATTAATTATGCAATTAAATAAATGAAGATTCTTGATAGTAATGTCTTTATGCATAACACAAGCTTTTGGTAACTCCTTTGTTTTTTTGGCATGGCTGACCTCAATAGTAATGCTGGCAGAAAGGTCGCCACATCAGTAGAAGTCCTGCGTAACCAGGAGTTATAATGAGCATTGGCATTTGTAAGTAAAGAAGAAATTAGTAAAAGTCCCAGATTTTCAGTGAGGCTGATGATAACTTAAAAGAGTTTGAAAGTCAACAGAGCCCGGGCTGAGTAGCTCAGTTGGCTGGACTGTTGTCCTGATACAGTAAGGTTGTAGGTTTGATCCCGTCAGGGCACATACAAGAATCAACTGATGAATGCATAGATAAGTGGAACAACAAATTGATGTATCTCTCTCTCTGTTCTTCCCCCTTCTTCTCTTTCTAAAATCAATTTAAAAAGTCAACAGGAAAATGATCAAGCACCTTGAATGGCTGACTGATCTGATGTCACACTCTTCTCATGCTCTGATTCTCCTATGATGCTCTGATTCTCCTATGATGAACACCCCCCTTCTTTTCTTAACGAGACATCACCCACATGCCTTACCTCCTTTCCTCAGAATCCTAACAGTTCTATTCCTTGCTCTAGTTTCTTGACAGCATGTTTAGTTTTAACTCTGAGAAGGAATTGGTAGCTGGGCATTCATCAAAGAAGGAAACACATTTGGCTAAAGAAAACTTTGGTTTTGAATGTAATATTTGTTTCAGGTGTTAAGATTTTGCAATGTTATTCAATAGTCTCCAAATAAATAGGTCATTAAATGAAAGGAAAAGTACAGACTTCCAAATAAATCTTAAATCATGACAAAGAAATGCCATCCCATATCTGATATTTAATAAACAGCTACTATATTTTAGCCAATACATATATTGAGATAAACCATTGACTCTACATATCATTCTATTCTATATCAAATCAGTTTTATTTCTGATCTGTTAATTTCTCTGGTTTATATTTTTATGCCAGCTTTTTTCAAAAATCATTTTCAAAGAAATTACATATGTGAACTACTCTCAATACATTTTTACTATCATACCTGAATTAAATAGGTATTGCTGGTGTCTTTTCTACCCAAATAAAAATATAGCAATCATTTAAGTTTAAATAATTAAATATTTTTTTAAAAGAAAACTTTCATTAGGAAATTCCATCAGTTACAATGTTTTGACTGTCACTACATGAAATCAATCTTTTTCTTTCTCCTTTTATTCTTTTTCATGACTTGGGAAGGAAAGGAATTTCACTGGGATGGAAGGCAGTGGGGTGTAAAACAGATGTCACATTTCTTGCATTTGTTTTTCAGATGGAACCCCTCTGAGCTGGTGGGTTGGAAGAACCAATGAAACACAAACGTACTGGGGAGGTTCTTTGCCTGATCCTCAGAAATGTGCTTGTGGACTGGAGGGGAGCTGCATTGATTCTCAGTATTACTGCAACTGTGATGCCGACCGGAATGAATGGTGATTTCCATAGGACTTTATTTTGCAAAATAAAGTGTGTGTGTGTGCGTGTGTGTGTGTGTGTGTGTGTGTGTGTGTAATAACAATTATTATCATTATTCCATTGATTGGAGAGAGAAAGAGGAAGGGAGAATGAAAGAGGGGCAGGGAAGGGAAAGAGAGAGAGAGAAGCATCAACTGGTGGTTCTACTCAGTTGTTCCATTTAGTTGTGACTCATTGATTGCTTCTCATAGGTGCCTGACTGGGGCTCAAACCCATGACCTCTGGCACACCAGATTGATGCTTTATCCACTGAGCCACCCAGCCAGGAAAGTTTATGTTTTTAAATGGATCACTCAAAATATGTAGAGCAATGTAGAGACTGAATAAGTTAGTACAGTGAAGAAATTAGATGAAGGTATGTTTGATGAAACATGTTACAATCAGTTTAAATTCTAAATGTTAAGATCAGTGTCTTTTTATTTCAATTTTTTTTTTGTAATAGACTGTTTAGTCATGTACATTTTATTCTTGTAATATGATAAAAGAGGCATCTGTTTCATGTTTCCTCTTCATTGTAAGTCAGTTATCATTCTCTTTGAAATTAAGTGCAATTAAGCATTCTGTTATTCTCAAAATATATTTTAGAGCCAGTAATTACTAATGCACATTTCCTCAAGCTACCTCTAAAACTGTTAAAAATGTAAGCTTAAATTTTCCACAATTATGTGAACATGTAGTTTTTTTTTATTTGTTTAAAGCAGTGGTCCTCAACCCCCGGCCCGCGGACTGGTCCCAGTCCGTGGGCCATTTGGTACCGGTCCAGAGAGAAAGAATAAATAACTTACATTATTTCCGTTTTATTTATATTTAAGTCTGAACAATGTTTTATTTAAAAAATGACCAGATTCCCTCTGTTACATCCGTCTAAGACTCACTCTTGACGCTTGTCTCGGTCACATGATACATTTATCCTTCCCACCCTAAAGGCTGGTCCGTGAAAATATTTTCTGACATTAAACTGGTCCGTGGCCCAAAAAAGGTTGGGGACCACTGGTTTAAAGGACAAACCATGCCACAAAGAATTAATGTTCTGTTGTTTGTCATAGTTTGAAAGATGAAATCTGTAACATTTTGAGGATTTGAAAATTGAACTTACAATATTCTCTAAATAGGAGAAAAATCTTAAATAGGTATTTTCCTTTGAAAACTTAAAAATACACCTATATTTTTTATTAGCGTTGGAGTGGTACATTGATTTTATTTGTGAAGTGAAAATGTTCTTTAATTTCCATATTCATGTTTCAAAATACCATGTGTGTGTTACATTTCTGTGTACCTGGGTCTGCACATAAGATTTATATTTTAAAATATTAATAGTCAATCTGGCTGTAAATATGATTGATTTGGTGACAGAATGTACAATCCAGTAATCAGTTCATCGTTAACTGAGTGCGGATACTGAATTGTATGATAGTTCATTGATTTACTTGGCAAACATCAAGAGTATGTTATATCAAAAAGCAGATTCTTTTGGAATACCCTAGAAGGAGGCATCTATATGGTGTCATAACTGTATTTTTACTATTATATGTTTGGTATGAAGAATATTGTCTCTCTTACTAAAACTTTAGTTTTTAAAAATGTACATTTTCCTTTTTTCTCTCTACCTTCACCAAAAACACCTATACAGTAATACTATATTTTAAAATGTGAATAAAATGTCCATAGCAACGCTGAACAGAGGAACAAAAAACAACCTAATCGCCATAACACTCCAAATACCTTCACAATATATTATTCATCAAAAATGATTTTCAATCATAAGGTTTTGAATCTTTTGATAGTAAAGTCTGCTCATGGTGATGTAGCTTGCATAGAAATAACTTTCCCCAGAGAACATTTATAATCCAAGAAAAACTATGAAAACAACTTCTTGAAGTGAGTAGAGAACAGGCAAGTGTAGGTAGAAGCAGCTGGGGCTGGCTTGGAAGACGGGAACTCAGGTGGGTGAGGGACAATTTAAATGCCTCTCTTTGAGGGGACCGAGCAGACCACATGAGATGCGGTGACTAGAACTTAGAGCAGGGGTCCCCAAACTACGGCCCGCGGGCCACATGCGGCCCCCTGAGGCCATTTATCCGGCTCCCGCCACACTTCCGGAAAGGCCACCTCTTTCATTGGTGGTCAGTGAGAGGAGCATAGTTCCCATTGAAATACTGGTCAGTTTGTTGATTTAAATTTACTTGTTCTTTATTTTAAATATTGTATTCGTTCCCATTTTGTTTTTTTACTTTAAAATAAGATATGTGCAGTGTGCATAGTGATTTGTTCATAGTTTTTTTTTTAGTCCGGTCCTCCAGTGATCTGAGGGACAGTGAACTGGCCCCCTGTGTAAAAAGTTTGGGGACCCCTGACTTAGAGAATACCAGGTGGAAGGGAGGGATGCTAGCGGTGTCAGCACGGAGTTTGAGTCCTCCAGAATGGCTGGGTATGGAGGAGAGACTAGAAATCCCAGAAGGGTACAAACCTCCTGGGGATGGAGTGTCCACCCTATCAACTCCCCTGGTGTCCTCAGCAGACCCCTGAACGGCACACGCACCGAGACTTCTGGGAACCAGGCAGAGAGAGACAGCTGACAACGGAACAAGCTACACAGAGATTTCAGTATCAACTGCGGGAGGGGACACAGAATTTGGAGTTTAAGTCTCACTAATTGGGATGAGCTTTGCAAACCCCTCAGCTTTCCATAGAAATAACAGCAGGTCTGTGTCTTTTCATCAAAGACTATGACTGAAAATTAAGAGCAAAACTGGCATGGGCCGACCCTAATGAAATGGGAAACCAAGCGTCCACAGTTGACTGGGGTAAGGTCGGGATGTAACGGCCTGTGAAAATAAAAACGAAGTCTTCAGAACAGTAACAGAACCCAGAGTCTCTGGAGTATCACCAATAATATGTAGAGCGATGCAACAATTACTGCATATTCAAAAAATAGTCAACGTTGATTGAGAGTCTAGAAAATAAAAGCAGTTATTAGCAACAGACCCTGGGACACATGTTTGATTAGCAGGCAGAAACTTTAAAGCAACTATTATAAACATGCCCAAAAACTTAGAGAAAAATTATCACAAATGAACAGAGGATAAGCTAAACAGATAAATGAGAACTGTGTTAAAGGAGAAAATAGAAATATTAGAATAGGAATGTACGTGTGAAGTGAAAAGTTCACTGGATGGCCTTCATCTCAGGAGACCACAGAAGAAATCTTCAATGAAGCTGAAGTCAGATCAATAGGAGCTATTAAATGTGAAGAATACAAGAACAACAAAAAGACTGAAAAAAATTAACAAAACCTTCGTGGCTTTTGGAAAAATATCAATGATTAAATGGGCAAGAAATTGGAATCCCAGAAAGATAGGAAATAAAATAAGGCAAAAATATATTTGATGAAGCAATAGCTGAAAATTTCTCAATTTTGTTTAATAAACATCTGTGGTAGCAAGCCTCCATGATGGCCCCGATGACGATCCACAGTGCCTGTCATTCATGTCATGGTGCAGTTTCCTCTCCTTGAGGGTCGCCTGGACCTTGTGACTGGCTTGCAATGAATAGAATATGGTGAAGGTGATGAGACAGCGCTTCTGAGATGAGATTACAAATGACTGTGACGTCCGACTTGCTCCTCTCTCCTCTTTGGCTCTTCTTGCTTTCTTGTTCTGATAAAGCAAACTGTCATATTGTGATCTGTCCTGGGGAGAGGTCCAGGTGGCAGAGAATCGAGAGTGGCCTTCAGCCAACAGCCAGTGAATAGCAGCCCAACAACTGACAAAGACTACTGCCAACAGCCGCGTGAGTGAGCTTGGAAGCGGATCCCTCCCCAGCCAGGCACTGAAATTACTGCCGGCCTCACCACCGCTTGATTGCAGCCTTGGGAGAGAGCCTCAGTCAAAGGGAAAGGGTCCCTTTAAGCTCTGCCCAGAGTCCTGTCTCAGAGGTAGATCATAAATGGTGCTATTTTGAGTCACCAAGTTCTTGGGTAATCTGTTATGTTGTGATAGATAACTAACACGACTTCAGTGTAAGGGTTCGGAAACTCAGAGGATATCAAGCAGAGTGAAAACAGAGAAAAGTACACCTTGGCTTATTGTTCAAATTGCTAAACACGAATGATAAAGATAAATGGTTTGGAAGTAACCAGGTTGTGTGGAGGTGGTGGGACCCCTTGCATACAGGGCACAAGGATACTTGTAAAGGCTGACCTCTCACCGGAAGTCCATGGAAGGATATCTTGAACGCGCTGGAAGAAAAAACGGTGTCGACCTAGAATTCTATTTTAAACAAAAACTATTATAAAATGGAGTTCTTTTCAAATTGAATGAATGCTGAGAGAATTTGTTGCCAACAGAGCTGCACCGTCGGAAATACAAACAGATATTCTTCAGGCTAAGAGAGTAACACCAAATGCAAACTCAGAAATTCAGGAAGGAGTAAAGAAAATGGAAATTGTGAATATGTCACTACATATAAATTCCTCTCTAAATAAAAAACAAATTATAATTCACTGTTGAATTATAAAGTTTATAACAGCAGCACAAAGAGCAAGTATATGTGTGTACTGGGGGGAGTGCTAGAGAAATTATCCTGTTGTAAGCCTCTGACATTTTATATTAAGTAATACAATATAAAATCTAAGACTGTTATAAATTAAGGATGCATTTTGTAATCAATAAAGCAGATATTACAATTTACTAACAAGACTTATCGCTAAAACCACCTTGAGGGAGAAAATGGCCAACTGAATTTAAAAATCACCAACTATATTGTCTGCAAGAGAATAAAAGTGTTGCTATATTTTTATCTGCTCCAATGGTCAGTTTGATCCTTACTCTGGTGTGTGCAAATTTAGCTCAGAACATCTTGGCTTTGAAATGTAATAAGTAAGGCCTATTGTTTATTTGATAATTATGTTAATCAGAGTAATTTTAAGAATTCTGTTGTCATTATTTTTCAGGACCAATGACACTGGATTCCTTTCTTATAAAGAACATCTGCCAGTCACTAGGATAGTGATTACAGACACGGGCCGGCCACATTCAGAAGCAGCTTATAAACTGGGGCCACTGCTCTGCCGAGGAGACCGTAAGTGGGCGCAGCACGTTGTTAATGAATCTGAGTCACTTAAGAATCATGTTTGTGTCATAAAATAATTAATCAGACCTTTATTGTGGAGACTCATAAGGAAGGTCTGAAGTTTTGTTTTAGTCAGTCGACAAAGAAAATACCCCTATAGAGTGTAAAGCCCTGTAATAAATGCTGGCACAGCGAGCCGTCTTACGATCCAGGGGAAGGACGTGGCTGAGCATCTCGGTGACTGGTTCACAAGCACATTCCAGCATTCTCAGATTGCTGACTGCTGTTATCCACATGGGAGAGCCTCGGCACTACACGAAATTGTTGACAATGTATGTTAGTTTCCTGTTGTTGAGCCCGGGGTAAAATTAGAAATGGAATCAAATGTCAGTATAATCAAGCATATTTCAACTTTTAATCTCATTTTTTCAGTGTGTGTGTGTGTGTTTCACTCAATGGGACATGCTGTTGTGTGCATTCAATTTTCTTAACACTTGAAACCAGAGTTTTACAACTCAAGTGGAGTTACACAGGAAATATATATTTTCATCAGGGAATGAAATGAGCATGTGTACCCGTTCATAAGCTCTCTGAAATCAGTTAGGTCTTTAGAGTTTGAGTCATTAATTATTTAAGCTTTTAGTTTCCCCAAAACTTAAAATGGAAATAGAAGAAATATCTATTCACTTTAAAAGCATACACTAAAATAAAATTTTATTCTAGGGGCTCAACAGAGGAAGAGATGATCTGACAATTCATTGGATTTACAGGGACACGTAGCCAAAGTTGCTTAGTTAAAAAGCAAAGCTGATACCGGGCTATAAAAGTTTATATGTACATTGTAAAAAAAACTGTCTGCCATTATACCTACCGTCCCCAACCTTTATCATCTCAACTTCCTGCTCTGCCAGTGGACCTTATGCAATCGCATGAAGATGACACAGGCTATTTCATGGAGAGAAAAATTATGTGCAGAGAGATGAGGCTGTAAACTCAGATGCATCCAGGGCAGCGCAGCACCTCCGTGTGACTGTAGGGAAATTATAAATATTTTATACGTCCCATGCACTTTTCCCGGATCTTAACCCTTCGGGAGCTCGGGCTGGCTTCCTCCTTCCCCCTTATTTTCACCTGCCACGATGCCTGGGGAATCGGTCTGCTTTGAATGAGGTCACTACCTACTCACTCCTTTAGGGTTTCTTTCTCAAAAACTTCCTGCCATGAACTTAAGCACACAGCACCTTCCCACTTAGAGCTGTGATTCTCCATCGGGGTGGTGTTCCCTGCTCAGTGGGTGCCTGGCAGTATCTGGAGACATTCTGGGCTGTCAGAGTGGTGGTAGTGGTGGTTGGGGGTGGGGGTGGATATTACTGGCATCTGGAGGGGGAGGCCCGGAATGCTTCTGAGTGCCCCACAGTGCGCAGGGCAGCGCTCTATAATGAAGAATGATCTGGTCCAAAACGTCCATGGTGCTGAGGTTGGGAAACTAGAACATTGAATGTTTGTGACCGTGGAGATACAGGGGAGGATGTCAACATTCAGGGTAAGAATTTACAAACAGTTGATGTATTTAGAGACCCGCTCATTAATTTCTTACTTACTAATAAAACAGTAACTGAGAGCTTTCCTTGGCCTTCTTGTCTCTATTTTTGGGTTGAGGCTCACCCCACATGAGGTCAGAGACAATTCTGTATGAATGGCGCTTTGTTATTTTCTCTGTAGAAGAGCAATGGCTGCAGAAAAACGGGCACCCCCTTTTGTCTCTCTGGGAAACCTGTTCCCCTGAAGATGAAACGCTCTGGGCACATTGTTTTTCTTTACAAGTGAGACTGTGCAGCTAGATCAGGCTTTTAGACATGGGACCATGAACTGTGGGCCATATAAGCAGAAGAAAGGTATTATTGTGGACATTATCTGGAAGGCACAAGGACTGGAACATTGAATAATTTAAGGCTGAGACATAGCATAACCTTCACGATCCAAATGGAAGCATGAAGACCAGTTATAAACCTGAAGAGCCACAGAATAACCTTTGATGGAAGACAAGGGAAAATGAAGAGGGCTTGAACTGAGCAACGGCTGGCGTGCAGCTTAAAGAAGGGGCTCAGGGGGAGCTGCATGCAGTGTGATTTAGGTGGAAATGGAGGCTGAAAGGGTGTGGGGCTGATCTTCAGCTTTCTGGGTTCAGTGAAGCTGCCAGGACCCTGCACTGCGACCAGTAAGGATGCCAGTACCCTTTATTGAGACAAGGAATTTTAGATTTTGAAGAAAAAGGAAAAGATGAGAATAAAAAATAATAATAATATTTTGGTTTCATCACACCAACTAGAGGTGTTGTAAATTTTATATCAAGCCTATTTTTCTAGGAAAGTAAGACAAATAAACAAAAATAAGTATGAGACTTACTGGTACCAGACGTGAGCCAACTCCTAATTAATCTTTTACCAAGTCCATCTTTTTATTTTTTTAAATATGTAGATGGTTCTGAAATTCAGTCTTACTGCTGCTGTTATTTCTTGATGTCAGAAGCCATTGATAACACCGTTAGGTGTTTTACCCAAAGAATGACAGATGTGAATGATAAAGCTGCCTTTGATGTGCTGCAGATATAACACTTAGTAAATATTGTCCTTAATGACTTAATTTATTTATGAATATGAAAATGAATTATAAATAATTTAATTTGTAAATTATGGGTTATAACTGGGGGGCTGACTCCTGTGCTTCCTTCCTACTCACTCTCCCAGGAGCAGTGGGGACATCTTCATTTTTGAGGCACTCAGCAACACCCCAACTTCAGGATGCATAAACACTACCTGGAGAGCATGCCAGCTGTCGCTGCAGTATATTAGAGCTCTCCTCAAACGCTCAGGAAAAGAGTAGTCCAGTATCGGACACGGGGTTAAATGTTTCTGAACACCCATCAGGAAGCCACCTGCTGGGATCGCCCTGCCTCTGTAGGTCCCACCGCACAGGGAGAACTCAGGGACCGCTAATAGTGTCTGGCTCCGTTTCCTCTTCACTTGCTCCTCCTCATCTGCAAAATCTCCCCAGTCCTCTTGCTGAAAACCCTCGGCTTCAGAATCTTCCTCCAGGAAGCCTTCTACGGGTCTCTAGAATACTGGGTCCGACATTTTCAAAGAAGGTTGAACATATTTCTCATAATGCCTTTTCATTATGTTCAAGCCTCTCGAGAGCAGGTCCATTGTTCACTTATTATTGTGTTCCTGGTACCTAGTACATTACCTGTTACATGAAAGGTAATAAATATTGAATAGTTTATGAAAGAAGAAGAATGATCTATCACCTGCAGCTCAAGAAACCTACAGATAGTGAATTATTTGTGAGAGATAGGAATAAGTTTTTGATTGTATAGGCAATTAAACAATATGCAAATATTTACTTTTAATGGGAGGAGTCGGTCATATTTGAAAGACTTGTTCTGATGAAAAAGTCACATAGTACAAAGGGCTCCTCGTTCCAGCTGAGCCATCTCTCACCGCTGCACTCGGGCTTGTGGAGGGTGCTTTCAATAAGCACCCGATTTTAGTTACTACTAATACTCACTGCCCTTCACTTTTTAAGTAATATAATACCATTCTAAAACTGAAACTCTTCTTCTTCAGAGAAAAAAAAATATTTTGCTGCCTTTTTTGCTTTGTTTCATTTCTATTCTTCAGAAAAGACTTGTGTTACTAGTAATTTATATTTAAGAAATTGCACAAATGTGAGGGAACAAAAGTTCTTTCTAGCACTTTCAAAAAGATGTTCATTTTTTTTTGAGAGTAGGAATCCTAATAATTTTCAGGACTATAATTATATCCTTTCCTGAAAATATTATATACATATACAATTTTATTTGTTTTAAATATTAAGCATTAATGTTTCAATTGTTATATAATCATGATAAAATCTTTATTTTTTAATTAATTTTAATGGGGTGACATTGATAAATCAGGGTACATATATTCAGAGAAAATATCTCTGTTATTTTGACATTTGATTATGCTGCATTTCCATCACCCAAAGTCCAACTGTCTTCCGTCACCTTCTAACTGGTTTTCTTTATGCCCCTCTCCTCCCCCCAACCTCCTCCCTCTCTTCCCCCCACCCCATAACCCCCACACTCTTGTCCATATCTCTGAGTCTCATTTTTATAATCATGATAAAATTTTAAGATACACAGAAATCTCAAAGAAAAGAGTATAATAATCACCTGGAGTCACACTATTCAGAAGTCCAGATGAATACCAGTGAGTATTATTCTAGACATCGCTAGATCTCTAGTGTAGGGTTTCCCAGCCTTGAGCTTGTGACGGCTGGGGGCCGTCCTGTGCATTGTAGGCATGGAGCAGTATTGCTGGCCTCTGCCCGCTCGGTGCCAGCAGCGCCATTCCACCTAACGTACCTTCGGCAGTTTCCAGGCGTCTCCAGGGGTGCAGAATTGCTCCAGCTTGAGCACCACTGCCCTAGACAGAAAAACAGAAAAAGAGATTTAGAAATAAATTTCTAAAACTTTATTAATTGAAATTGAAGAAGAAAGGAGAAGCTGAAATGAAGCTAAAAGCATTGCTTTATATTATTTATATATCTGATAAAAATATACTAGAGTGATCCCTCAAAACTTAAAAAAAATTATAAAATTTTTAAAAGGTTATAGAGTTGGTTATTAAACTAATTTTTCCATTTTAGACAGTATCGACCCATTCTGAGAAGTGGGGAAATCAGCACTCCTGTATCCTCTCATCTTTTTAAGTCTCCCCACCTTCCAGTTTTTGCTAGGTTGGCCATCATCATCTAGCTGTTTATTTTTTAGTGCTAAGCTAGTTCTATCATCAGAGCTTCTCTATTCTTGAATGATTTTTATTTTGATTTATTTCTCCTTGGGTTGCATTGTCAGGTAGTTGATCTTTTCAATTTGTTTCCCCCGGAAAGACTCATGAGGGTTGCATTTCCTGAGCTGGCACATGCTCGAGAATATTTGTTGCCTCAGAAATCGAAACCAAACTTGGCTGGTTTGACTTTATCTTGTTTTTTTGGTAACAGCTCTATTGAGATGTAATTCACATGCCCTACAATTCACCTGTTTAAAATATGCAATCTAAAGTATATAATCCAATCAGATTTTAGGATATTTAATTATTTTACTATATTTATTTTATTATATTATACATCACTGTGCAACCATCACCGCAGTCAATTTTAGAACATTTTCATCATTCCCCACCTAAACTTGGACCCATTTAGCAGACACTGCCCTGTTCCCTGACACCCCTCCCCAACCTTAGTCAGCCATGGATCTTCTTTTCACCTCTGCGGACTTGCCTATTCTGGTCACGTCCTGTGTGTGAACTTTGTGTCTGGCTTCTTTCACTTAGTGCACTCTTGCCAAAGTTTATCCACGTTGTAGCATCTACCGATACTTCATTATTTTTTATGACCAAATAATATCCCATTGTTTGGATACACCACATTTTGTTTATCTATTAGTCAATGATAGACATTGGATTAGTTTTACATTGGGGCTATCATGAACAATGTTGATGTGAACATCTATGTGTAAGTTCTTTGTGAACATATGTTTTTACTTCTCTTGCATAAGAATCTAGGATTGGAACTTCTGCATTATGGAGTAATACTACAGTTAATCTTTTAAGAAACTGGTGTAACAGTTTCGAGAGATGCTCTGTGACTTCCTCCAGTTTGTGCGTCCTCTCCCTCTTCCTGCACTGGAGAGGCAGCCATCTTGTCCTCCACAGTTTACCTAGATACCTTTTGATGGGCTATATTTATGAAGGAGAGTTTTATTTTTCATCAAAGGGACTTGTGTGTGCTTTATTCTCAGAACTTTTTGAAAATTGAGAATGTCTGCCTGTTGCCTTAACATGTAACCAGGGTTAGGCTGGGTACATTTTCTTCGTCTCAGAAATCTGTGGACAGCACTCCTTTACCTTCAGTATGGAAGGTTTTGAATGTTGCTGTGGAAAGTTCTGGGCCTAACTGGTTTTTCCACCGTGTAGGTGACTTGCTTTTTCTGACTAAATAATTTAAGTAATAATTATCCTTTAAGGTCAGTAACTTAACAAGGGTGCATATCCGTGTTGTGCCTTGATACTAATTTTTCCTGGAACAGGACATGATGTGCTAAAATGCATACATACATTTTATAAGCCGTTAGAAGAGTTGTTGCAAGCACGATCTCCATTTTTGCCCTTAGCTCATTAATCTGAACAAGGTAGTATTTTTATTTCTTTGGCATTTGAATTTTTTGGCTTATTTTATTAAATATGTTCCGTCTCAGTTAATTTTTATATTTATATCTAATCAGAGCATCCCAAAAACTTAAATAATTATAACAGATTGTTTTGTTCATTGTTCTCAGAAATTCTTGTCAATGAAATTATTTTTCTCATTTTGGCTGTATTGACTCATCCAGCTGTCTGAGAAATCACAGCTGCCCAGAATGCATTAAATAATCAAAGGTGCATGTAGGCAATAAATAACTTTACAGAGGTTATGTTCTTAACTGGAAAAAGATATTGACTAGTGATTTGTTTAACTTCTCTTCTGTTTGACAGAGTTCTGTTCCATTTGGCAGACATAGAAACCATTAAAAAGAGGGAAGGATAATTCATTATAGCAAATATTCATATAATATAATTTTGCAAGCTCGACTGTGTCTGATAATCCTCCACAATTAAGAATTTTTTTCATTTTTATTTTTATAATTTATTTTCTTTCTTTGAGTTTTCTTTTATTTAATTTTTCCTGAAGTTTCTCCACCTTATTATTCTCTCCTCCTCATATTCTTTTCCTCTCTTTTCTATCTCCCATTTCCTACTTTTTTTTTTTTTTTTTTTCATTTTTCTGAAGCTGGAAACAGGGAGAGACAGTCAGACAGACTCCCGCATGCGCCCGACCGGGATCCACCCGGCACGCCCACCATGGGGCGAAGCTCTGCCCACCAGGGGGCGATGCTCTGCCCATCCTGGGCGTCGCCATATTGCGACCAGAGCCACTCTAGCGCCTGAGGCAGAGGCCACAGAGCCATCCCCAGCGCCCGGGCCATCTTTGCTCTAATGGAGCCTTGGCTGCGGGAGGGGAAGAGAGAGACAGAGAGGAAAGCGCGGCGGAGGGGTGGAGAAGCAAATGGGCGCTTCTCCTATGTGCCCTGGCCGGGAATTGAACCCGGGTCCTCCGCACGCTAGGCCGACGCTCTACCGCTGAGCCAACCGGCCAGGGCACCATTTCCTACTTATTTACCAAAGAATTTGAGTGTATTTATTGAGATACATATGATACAACAAAACAGGGAACAGTTACTCTAAGCTTTCTGATTGCTACTTTGACAAAGAAATCATCATTTAATTAACATATTTATTAAGCCCATACATTGTACAGTGTCTTCCTCACATCTAGAGAGAAAGAGAGTGTGTGAACAAAATAGACAAAACTATGTATTCTTGGAGTTTGAGTTGTCTTGGGAGGATAAACGATAAACAAGTAAGTCAAACATATGGTGTGATAGGTGGTAGGAAGTGTCGTGAAGTCAATATAGTTGAGGCAGGAGTGGGGTTGGATCAGACGTTCTAAAGAGGATGGTTTTAAATGCTCACTGAAAAGGTGGCATTTGAATAAAAACCTGAAGGAGATGAGGGAGCAAGGAGTGTCTATCTGTGAAAGAGTGCCTTAGACTGGGACAAGCCAGAGGAACCACACAGAAACGGGACTGTCACTGGCGTGCTCGTGGGACAGCAAAATGATCAATGTTTGAGCAGAGTGAGCAGAGAGGAGAGTGGTTGTAGAAGTCAGAGAGGAAACTGGGGTCAGATCATGGAGAATTTTTCTGATTATTTTAATTAGAAAGGGAGAGACAGGGAGGGGGTGGCAGAGAAAGATAAGAAACATTAATTCATAGTTGCATCACTTTAGTTGTTCATTGATTGCTTCTCATGCATGCCTTGACCCAAGGCTCAAGCTGAGCCAGTGACCCCTTGCTCATGCCAGCGACCTTGAGCTTCAAGTCAGCGACCTTAAGCTCAAGCCAGTGACCTTGGGATCATGTCTGTGATCCCATGCTCAACCTGCCAGGTCCTTGCTCAAGCCGATAAGCCTGCAGTCTAGCTGGCAACCGTGGGGTTTCAAACCAGGGCCCTCAGCATCCTGGGCTGACGTTCTATCCACTGGGCCACCACAAGTCAGGCTGAAAATTATTTTTCGTCTTGAATGAGATCGGAAAACATTAGAGAGATTGGGAAGAATTGTGGTGTAATCTAACTTATAATTTAATGACCTTGATCAAGGTAAAGCTGAGACAAGGAGACCATTGATGAGACCATATCACCATCCCATCTGAAGGATAATGGTGGCTCAGGCCAAGGGCACAATGATCATAGCTGTAGTATGATTACAGTTCAGAAGAGCAATACAATTTGTTGATGGATTGATGTAGATTGCAAAAGGAATAGTCAAGAATAACAACAAGGTGTTTAGTCTATCTATTAGTGGCATAGAATGATCATTAATTGAGATGGAGGGGATTCCTGCTGGGATCAAGGAGTTGCAGAGAAATACCAAGATGCAATTTTTGAACCTAACAAAGTCGATAAGCCATTAGACATTTAGATAGAAATGTGGAATTATTAGTTTGTAAAGTCCAGGCTTCACATACATATTTTTAAGTCATCAGCATATTTAAAGCTCTGAGATGGACCAGCAGTAGTTACTGTGGATGGAGAAGCATAATGACAGGACCTGAGCACTCAGACATTGATAGGCTGAGGTCATAGGAGGAAGAAAGGGAACTGAGAATGTGAAGAAAGTGTTTCTAAAAGGGAAAGAGAATCAACTATGTATATTAATTGCTGTTGATAAATCAAGTAAAATGAGAGCTGAGAATTGACACAGGACTAATATTTGGACTACACAAAGAACCCTCAAAAGTCAACAGTGAAAAATAAAAGCAATCCAATTAAAATATGGGCATTATGAACTGAATTGTATACATTAAATTGTACAGGTTTAACATGGTCATCAATTAAGTGCTTTAAAAAAAGAAAGGTAGGGTGAACACATCATACACATTTTGATCTTTTATAACGCATTTTCTTAAAAATTATGTTTTGAAAATCTGTTCTTTTGTTTCAAACAGCCTTATTGAGGTCTAATTCACATACCATGCAACTTAGCCATGTAGCGCGAACTAATCAATGGCTTTTGGTGTATTCTCAGCATTGGATAACGGTTAGGATCAATTTTAGAACATTTCATTACCCCTGTCATCCGTAGCCCTGTCTCCCCAGCTAGGAAGCCACTAATCTACTTTGCGTCTTTATAAGTTATTTTTAACAGGATATTAACACTATCAATAAAAGTTTAGCAAAACAAATGTTTTAAAGGTTATTTATAATCTTAACAGCCTACTACCTTAATTTTCCTAAATGAGTTCTTTTTAATTTATGTATGTAATTAAATACTTAGCACATCTTCCTCTTCTAAGTAAATAACTACATGGATCCTGCTATCCATTACAGTTTTTTTTTTTTTTTTTAATTCTGGAAAGATAAAATGCAGCATTCATGAAGGTCTCTTTCAAAATCTCTAGTACCCTCTATTGAATTGAACTTAAAACATTAATTATTCATTACTTTTATTATTAGTCATTCTTAATTTCTTAGAATAAACACATCATGATTTGTTTTGGCTGGGATGGTACAAGGGGATCTTACTCTCCCGACCAGCATTCATACAGTTGAATAAATGATGCCTTCAGATCTACTACTGGCTCGGTTTAAGGATTTTATTTTGTAAGAAGCACCATAGCCAAGGATTCCTCTCTTCAAACCCGCTGCTTCCTGCCAACCCGCCTGCGGGGCTCCACTCGCCTCTGCCCACTCCCGCTCTTCCTTTCTCTGAGGAGTCCAGACCCTCCTGGTGCTTCTTACAACAGTCTGTAAAGAGCTGAGATCGCAGGACGTTATTTGATCATAGAAATATTGGCCTTAGTTTTCTTTATCATTATTTTGAATTAGCAGCAATTTCTCCTTCAAAATAAAATATTCTCAGTTCAATTTTTATCTAGTATGAATCTATAAAATAAGGTTTGCTAACTAGATGAAACAGCTACTGTGATGTGTGTGAGTGTTTAAGCTACCAAAGGTAATAAATTGTTTTCATTACTACGAAAACATTCATTATAAAGATAGCAGCAATTCAAAGAATTGTTCCTCTGTTTCCATCAGTTCCCCAAAGCCTCCTATAGGATGCTTTATTAGGTCAGCTGTAATATAAAAATGAAATAAATGAAATATTGTGTCTTATGGTAGTATTATCTAAGTTAGTCCTTTAAGTCATTTTGGGTGTTTTTCTTTCTATTCAGACCAAATAAGTCAGATTTAATAATATTTCATAATTTAAAGTCATAGCTTTATTTTAATTTTCATAATGTAATATTTTAACAGAAAGGCATTTAATTTCTAAAAACATGTCAGATAACTTTTTTTTTTTTTGTATTTTTCTTTAGTGAGAAGCAGGGAGGCAGAGAGATAGACTCCCTCATGTGCCCTACCGGGATCCACCCAGCATACCCACTAGGAGGTGGTGCTCGGCCCATCTGGGGCGCACTCTGTTGCAACCGGAGCCATTCCAGTGCCTGAGGCAGAGGCCGTGGAGCCACCCTCAGCACCTGGGCCAAATTTACTTCAATGGAGCCTTGGTTGCGGGAGGGAAAGAGAGAGATAGAAGAGGGGGAAGGGTGGAGAAGCAGATGGGCGCTTCTCCTGTGTGCCCTGGCCGGGAATCGAACCCAGGACTTCCACACGCTGAGCTGACGCTCTACCACTTAACCAACCGGTCAGGGCCCAGGTCACATAACTTTTAAGAATGCAAATGTGTTATCCTTGACTTGATATTTTGCATTTTCTTGCATTCTTTCCTAGAGATAAAAATGTCTGAGATTAGAAATCACTGGAAAGTGAAAATAAGGGGTAGGCTTGACATATTCAGATAATGCACAGTTTCACATGGCCATAGGGATTTAAAAAAAAGGCCTCAGAGTATATTCTTAGCTGAATAGATTTAACTCTAAAAGTATCTACATATGATCTGAAAATTGACTTTTG
The DNA here is from genome assembly GCF_036850995.1 of Saccopteryx leptura. Taxonomy (NCBI): domain Eukaryota; kingdom Metazoa; phylum Chordata; class Mammalia; order Chiroptera; family Emballonuridae; genus Saccopteryx; species Saccopteryx leptura. The sequence goes on from NC_089511.1 coordinate 26,003,733, forward strand.
AGTTAGATCCATAAGAAAAACAAAGAATAAAATATAGTCACGCGCCACATAATGCCAGTTGAGTCAATGATGGACCACTTATGAGACAGTGGTCCTGTAAGATTATAATGGAGCTGAACTCCTGTGAGAAATGCAAAGGTGTGTGGTTCAGGAGGACCTTTGTCTTTTCTCCAACAGGAACAGTATCTGTGGGGCTTTGCAGTAGATCCCCTCACACTCACTGTACCTCAATATTGAGCGCATAGATGACATCCAGTCACTCGGCCACCAACCCGTTTTAGCACACGGGAGCCCGTCCCTCAGTGCTACATATTCCAAGGGCGTCACGGCCCTCCCAGATCTAGCTGGATGGTCTTCAGAGTGCATGGCTGCAAATTCTTTTTATGAGGACCCAAGACCCTGTACAAGGACACAGGTCCACAGGAGCTACCTTTACAAGGATTAATGAAGTGCCACTGCCCCGTTAGTGCAAGTTTCCTCTGGTTGTGTGGAGCCAGCCTGGCCCTGTACTTTGGAAATGTTTTCAGGCCATAAGGATGTAAAGCATAGGTAAGTTTGCTTTCTCCCATCAGTTCAGTGCCAGGGAGAGCCCTTCATGCCAGGTAGCATCAGTGGAACCAGAAACAAATTTCCAAAGTCAAAATAGTGAGTCTTTGGTTCTACACCCTCTGCATGTAAGATAACCCTCTTTATTTCTTTCCAGATGAAATGTATTGGGGTGACAGTGACTGATAACATTACATAGGGTTCAAGCGTACAATTCTGTCTGTATGTTGCATTGTGTGCCCACCACCCAGAGTCACATCTTCTTCGGCCAGCCTTTACCCTTTACTCCCTCCACCTCTCTCCCCTCTGGTGCCACAGAGTTCCTTCACTTGACCATGCTCCAAGTGCAGTAGCCACAAACACGTGGCCATGACAACCCTGTCGTCCCTTCTCTCCCCATTTGGATTTCTCCTTGCTGCTGATCCCCGGCCCCCTTTCTGCTCCTCCTCACGGTCACTATCGTGGTGCTCTGTGCCTGACCCAGCCAGCTGCCACTCAGTCTGCCCAGTCAGCCAGCCCACATCGGTGCCTGGAGCAGCGCCGGCAGCTTTGATGCTCTGACTGTCCAGTGGAAGCGAGGCTGGGGGTGGGGGTTGTGGGACAGTGAATAAAGGGGTACAGCAGCGTCCAGCAATGACCTAGGCCTTCACATTCACTCTCCACTCAGTCACTGACTCGGGTACAGCCGTGTCCAGCAATGACCTAGACCTTCACATTCACTCTCCACTCAGTCACTGACTCCGCCAGAGCAATTTCTAGTCCTGAAAGTTACACTGATGGTATGTACCCTAGGCAGGTGTGCCATTTTTTAACTTTTATACCAAACATTTACTGTACTTTTTCTATATTTAGACATGGCTACATACACAGGTGCTTACCATTGTGTTAAAATTGCCTACAGTATTCAGTACGATAACATGCTTTACAAGTTTGTAGCCTCAGAGCGACCGGCTTGACCGTAGAGCCTAGGTATGTATTAATAGTAGGTTACTGCATCTCGTCTATATAGGTTTGTATAAGGGATGTTCACACAAGGGCAAAATCACCTAACGATGTGTTTTTCAGAACGCATCCCTGCCGTTAAGCAATGATTGGCTGTAGATAAAAGCACTGCTCTTCAGTCCACAATTTATAGAAAATAAGTTAAAATCTAAGGAACAAATAGAAGCTGAGTCAAATCTGTGATTCTTAACTCTAGTGAGGTATCTGTTCTTTGCAAGCATTATGAACCACATTTTATCTGCAATTGCTGTTTTCTAACTAGAAGATCAATATGGTAGCCCTCACCCCCACCGCAGTAGGTGCCTGAAACTGCATCGTGCCAAACCCTGTATGTACCGCTTAATTTATAAATAGGCATGGTATGAGATTAACACCAATAATTAATAATGGAAAAATTACAACAATACACCTGAGTTCAGGTAAGAAAAGTTGATCAGGGGGCATCTGCCAGGCTGACTCCTAAGGCGGAGGTCAGCACCGGTTCTCTAACAGGTAGGGTGAAATAGGGGATTCAAGGGTGGGGGCTGGTAGTTGTTACGGGAAAAATTAGCTTTCAGTGATTTATGTAAGATTAACCATAAGTAAGCTAGAGGACCTTCTACACCCGGGTTAGTCACCCGGATGCCCAGGGGGTAGTGACCTGGACAGTTTTTCAGTGTCCCTTTGTCCACTTAAGGGAGGAGGGGGTCATGGCCCCCACCTGCAACCCTATCAGAATGTAGTCTTTCTCTCTCTCTGGTAACTGATCTGATAACAGATAGCTGAGTGGTTTGGTTAAGGGATGGGTAGTATATAGATGCCGGACAAAGGAATGACTCCCGTTCTGGGTGGGACAGAGGAGGATGGGGCGAGATTTTATTACACTACTCAGAGTAGCACACTGTTTAAAACTTATGATTTTTTTAAATACGGAATTTTCTGTAGAATATTTTCGGGACACGATTGGCCATGGGTCACTGAAACTGCAGGTGAATGGGGAGTGCTGTAGTCTTTCTTCCAGGAAGCTGATTTAGATAGAAATTTATCCAGTGTTGTGGGCATGTATGGGAGGCAGTTGCTTAAAACGCAGAATGTGTATTTATATTTGGTATGTTGAGAATTTGCTGGTGCAAGCAGCAATGCAGAGTTCATTTCTCTGATAACGATCCTCATCAACCAGACACGTCCAGTGGATTTCACTCCTGTCACTTCATGCCACTGCATTTATATATTCCTTCCATACATTCCACGCAGACCCACAATGTTTTCTCAAAAGAAAATCTGTAGATATAACAACAACAAAAAAATGAATGGGAAGGTGAAGATAATACATACATAGTCCGCATAATTTTTTCCAGATCTCTTAACTTATATCTCAACCTCAAACACATTTTCATCTCATTTTGAACACTTTCCCTTTTTGAGAACGTTTTTTTGTACTATATCTAGTTCACTATAAGAAGCAAAGTAAAAGATAATTTTGAATTAAAAGAGCACTTTGATGAGAATATCAGGGTAGCGCAGAGTAAGTAGTGTCTTAATCTCTAATTAAATGTGGATATTTTGAATGCCAGTCCCAGTTTAGAAAAATCACAAGGTCCATTAATGAAAACAATTAGCTGAAAGTGTAACTCTGTGAAGTGTGTATGTCAGAAGTGTTAGAACAAAAAAACACTGGGAACTTCTTTAGGGTTTTTGGTATTCTGAGGAATCTAGGTGTTTAAATTTTTAAGTTCTAAAAAATATAAGCCCTTTAATTAATGTTTGACAGGTCCTTACCATATCACTTTGGCAGAGGATGGTAATTAGGCTGAGGATGTTTTTCTTGTATCAAATAGAACATTGAGACCATTTCTGCAGCGATCATTCCTCTCCTCTGTTGGAAGGAATCCAAATTTCAGTCCTTGTAGAATCTCTAATCTTGGATACGATATAGTTAGTAGAAAAAAAGAAAAGCAAGGTTGTGTGAACTAGCAATATTTTTAATAGTAAAAATGCTAAAAACAGAAAATGTCATGTTATTCATTTTATGTTATGAATCTGTCCTCATACTTTTTGGATATTTTCCTTTGTGTTTTAAACCAGGGTCATTTTGGAATTCAGCTTCCTTCAATACTGAGGCTTCCTACCTTCATTTCCCTACTTTCCACGGAGAACTCAGTGCAGACGTGTCTTTCTTCTTTAAGACCACAGCTTCCTCTGGAGTGTTTCTTGAGAACCTGGGCATCACTGACTTCATACGGATAGAGCTACGCTGTAAGTCTTCTTTTCCAGGGACATCTCAGGGATTCTGTTTTGTAGCACATCTTTGAACTAGTTTTCATGATCTTAAATTTATTTTTTTATTTATTTTTATTAAAAAAAATTTGTTTTTAAGTGAGAAGAAGGGAGATAGTGAGACAGACTCCCGCATGCGCCCTGAGTGGGATCCACCCAGCAACCCCCCTCTGGGGCCAGTGCTTGAATCAACCAAGCTATTCTCAGTTCCTGAAGCTGATGCTCAAACCAACTGAGCCTCTGGCTGCAAGAAGGGAAGAGAGAGAGAAAGGGGTAGAAGGAGAGGGAAAGAAGCAGGTGGTCACTTCTCATGGGTGCTCTGACCGGGGATCAAACCCAGGACGTCTGCACACCAAATGACACTCTATCCACTGAGCCGCCGGCCAGAGCCATTAACTGATTTTTAAAGGATTGTGTTTCTACTTTATCAACCAAAACTTTTCACTGTGTCCCTTTAAAAAAATTCTATTAAATTAAATTAGTTTTTCTGTTAGAAAATAATTTAATATTTAACCTGTGATAATTTGAAGAAATCGTTGTATGCCCTAGAACCAATTTAAGCCTGACCAGTGGTGGTGCAGTGGATAGAGCATCAGCCTGGGACACTGAAGTCCCAGGATGGAAACCCTCAGGTCGCTGGCTTGAGCCCAAAGTCTCCAGCTTGAGCAAGGGGTCACTGGCTTGGCTTGAGCCCCTGGTTAAGGCGTATGAGAAGCAATCAGTGAACAACTAAGGTGATGCAACCATGACTTGATGCTTCTCATCACTCTCCCTTCCTTTCTCTCTCTCAAAATAAATAAATAAAAATTAAACAATTTAGGGTGCATTTTAAATTCAAATAATTTTTTTAAAAGCTAAATTCTTAGTTCATTACAAATTTACTTAATTAAATCAACCAGCTATATTATTTTGATAGACTCTTAGAATTTTATTAGTATTTTAAATCAAATGTATATTGTCTGCTTTAAAATTTATCTAAACTTTGAATCATTGTAAAATTATTGTTTTATACCAGCGGTTTTTAACCTGTGGGTCGCGACCCCCAGTGGGGTCGCGACCCACAGGTTGAGAACCGCTGTTTTATAAAATGCTATGTAGTTTTTTTGTTTGTTTGTATTTTGCCCTGGCTAAATAGCTTTACTTTTATCAATATAAAAAAATTAACCTTGAGGATGATTTTCTTAAAATTTGTTTTTTTCCAAAAGTGCTAATGGATTTTATTGCCTCATTCCACGTCTGTTCTTCACTGATGTCCTTGGGTCCTCCCATACAATTCAAGTTATTGTCTTTATATTTAGCACTTGTTATGCTCTGGTGCTGTTACTAACTATGTTAAAGACTCGACTCTCCAAAATGGAGACTGACTTTAAGAATTTCCACATCTTGTCTTGACTGGCTGGCTCAGTGGTAGAGCGTCGGCCTGGCATGTGGGAGTTTTGGGTTCGATTCCTGGTCAGGCCACACAGGAGAAGCGCCCATCTGCTTCTCCACCCCTCCCCTCTCTTTTCTCTCTATCTCTCTCTTCCCCTCCCGCATCCAAGGCTCCATTGGAGCAGAGTTGGCTGGGGTGCTGAGGATGGCTCCATGGCCTCTGCCCCTGCCTCAGGTGCAAAACAATGGCTCTGGTTGCAATGGAACAACGCCCCAGATGGGTAGAGCATCGCTCCCTAGTGGGCATGCCGGTCGAGTGCATGCTGGAGTCTGTCTCTCTGCCTCCCCGTTTCTCACTTCAGAAAAATACAAAAAAAGAAAAAAAATCTCCACATCTTATATTTCCAGCTCCGACAGTAGTGACATTTTCATTTGATGTGGGGAATGGACCTTTTGAAATCTCGGTGCAGTCACCCACTCACTTCAACGACAACCAGTGGCACCACGTGAGGGTAGAAAGGAACATGAAAGAGGCGTCCGTCCAAGTGGACCAGCTCTCCCCAAAGACCCAGCCCGCTCCCGCTGATGGGCACGTCCTCCTGCAGCTCAACAGTCAGCTCTTTGTGGGTGAGTTCTGGTTCTAGGCCATTTGTCATTTAATTGTATGCTGTAAGGGCAGAGCTGAGCTACAATGAAATAATACCGACTAATAAAACAACGATTGAGAACATGTGTTCCAGACTGTGCCCGGTGTTTCCTCCCTTCCTTGTAACCAGCCTGTGAAATGGACACTGTCCCTGTTTTACAACTGAGATAGCTGAGACTAAAGGTGGGACTGACTTGCCTTGAGATATCCATTAGCAAATGATATTCAGATTTGTGTTTGACTAATCCCTAAACCTACATTCTTAATATTATAGGCTTTATGATTTTTCCAGGGCTTATTTTAATATTAGTGCTTTTAGTATGTCTTGGAGATGGTTACTCTGTTCCCAGGGGTGTCGGGAAGCTCTCCTTGGAAGTCCCAGTGACTTTTTGTCAGAAACGTGCCAGTAGCAGAAAAAATAAAAGCAAGGACAAAGTGCATAAAATCCACGCTTGACCAGTTTCTCCAGTTCTGCTGGTGTCTCTCATTTTGTCTATTTTGGGGATGTTTTCTGATCACTTCATATTTATATTCAAATGTTGTTCCTTTATTACCTAAATACATGTGCAGGGTATTTAGAGACCTGCTAGTAGAATCCTTCTGGTTTTATTGATGTTATTTGGCATCTAGGCTAATTACTCTACAGAACTCACTGTTCCAGGGAGTTTTCTTTTGATCACTTTTTCTATATTTTAATATATGTAAGGACACAGCAACACTATAAATCAGGATAAATTATAAATGATCAGAAGTGATATTTCAAGCATTTTTCAGAGCTGTGGTTTAGAACATAATTCATGAGATCCCCATTACATCATCTGTTGCTTAACAGTCTTAGTCTATGAATTAATTCTCTTTCACCGCAAAGGATGAAGCTTACTTGTGATATTTTTGACTAGAATATATTTGATATTTCTAATACATTTATGTACTTATTGTTTCTATCATTTATTCTTTCTTTTCACTCGATAGATATCTCATGAACAGCTTCTATGAGGAAGTGTAATGGACACTCTAATCATGATCTTGTGGCCACTCAACTGACGTGTTTAAGGGCATGGACATAATACAGAATACATGAGAAGAAATACATAAGTTTTCTTTTAATAACATGCTAGCAGCTCAGTCAGGAAGTTGACACAGATATTTCTTGAATTACAAAATATGAGAGATGGCCAAAACTGAAGGTGTATGGCAATTTAAAATCTGTCAGGATCGAGGAAATTGCCTTACTATTCTTGGAAATTGAAAAGGCTAAAACAGTCCTCAAATCTTTCAGTGAAATCTGCTGCAGTTTGCCTGCACATGAACTTTTATCCTTGGTATGAATTTTAACTTCATCGAAATGGAGTCACTACATATTGTGTCTGATAGGAATCCAGCCCTTAATTTGCTTTCAGGTGGTTGTAATGGATAAAAGTACTATTACGATATCAGAAAACTGGATGAGAACGGACTTAGTCTTTGGCCATCGATCATGTGTTATAATTGTAATAAGGATCTAAGAGATTTTATCTTTACGGAGGCCTTTGGCAGGCTTTTGACATTCTCATATATGTTAAATCCCAGATGGCTGTGTTACTTGAAAGTTTTAAAAACGGAAATCTTTGTTATGTTTAAGTCAAAGTCATTGAAAAGAAAAAGCAGAATGAGAAATCTTAAAAAAAAAGTTACATCTACATTTACACAGTACACAGTTACAATCTATGTACACAGTTCCCTCCTCCCTACTTACATGTAATTGAGTAAATTGAAATGGTAAATGTGATGTTATTTTTAAAAAAGGAATGATTTTTTAAAGAAAGGCTTGCAGCCGTAGGTCGAGGATGGTCATTGACTGTTCAAAGGCCCCACGAGGGTCTTGTGTGTATTTTTGTCCACCACGAGAGTGGACCGCTCCTTAGGAAAGGGCCACAACCAAGTTAATAAAATGATACTTACAACAAAATATTAATCTACAAAATTACTATCAAGCAAATCAGAATTTTATAAAATTCTAGATGAAAATACTTTTTCTCTGCAGGAAGATTTAGGAGGAGTTAAATTTTAATTTTAAAGGCTATGCAGAATTATCACAAATTAAGTGAAAATCAGTAATAATTATAGCTAATTTAATGTCACACTTAACTCAGACCAAAAAGAGCTTCTCTGCCTTCCTGTGAGTGTATTTCAGTGTGGGACACAAGAGACGGCCAATGAAAGAGTAAAATGTGAGACAAAACAAAACAAAAAATATATATAGTGTGTCCGTAAAGTCGTGGTGCACTTTTGACCGGTCACAGGGAAGCAATAAAAGATGATAGAAATGTGAAATCTACACCAAATAAAAGGAAAACTCTCCCAGTTTCATACCTATTCAGTGCAGTTCGATGTGGGCTCACGCACAGATTTTTTAGGGCTCCTTAGGTAGCTATCCCGTATAGCCTCTACAGACTCATCACTGACTGATGGCTTACCAGAACGGGGTTTCTCCACCAAACTGCCGGTTTCCTTCAACTGCTTATCCCACCAAGTAATGTTATTCCTATGTGGTGGCGCTTCGTTATAAACGCGTCGATATTCACGTTGAACTTTGGTCACGGATTCGAATTTAGTGAGCCACAGAACACACTGAACTTTCCTCTGTACCGTCCACATCTCAACTGGCATGGCCGTGGGCTGCTCCGCTGTATACATGGTGTTACGTCATCATCTGCTCATGCGCACATGCTGCCACATCATCCTACAGAAACTGGGAGGGTTTTCCTTTCATTTGGTGCAGATTTCACATTTCTATAGTCTTTTGTTGCTTTCCTGTGACCGGTCAAAAGTGCACCACGACTTTACAGCCACACTGTATACATATATATATATTATATATTATATATATATACATATATATATTTATCATATATATACACGTGCAAGCATGCACATGTGTGTGTCTGTGAGCGTAATTTCAGATCAAGACAAATCCTATGAAGTGAAAAGCAGAATGAGAGTCAGGCAGTGATTCGGGTTGGCAGGGTTCTGTTTCAAGTGGGGTGGTCAGGGACTTCTCTGAGGAACTTATGTTTGAACCGAGGCCTGGTCAAGCAGAAAACACACCCTGTGACTATCTGAACGAAGAGCGTTCCCGGGGAGGGAACGTGCTCCGAGTGGTGGGAATGCGCTGTGGGTAATCAAGGCCGAGGAGAAAGTCAGTGTGGCCCGAGGGGGAGTCGGCTTGAGCCGCGAGTGGCCCGGAATGAGGTGGAGGTAATATTGAGTCTCACAGGCATTGGCGAGGACTTCGGATTTTATTCTAAGGGTTCAGAGGAGTGGCATGATCTAACTGACATTTCCCTCTTTCCCTCTTGCTGCCGCGAGGGGTATGGGTGGAGGGAGTAGGGCCGGAGCGGACCGTGGAAGTAGTCCTTAGGAGGGATAACGGTGTGTGGGCTGAAGTGGAGAAGGACAGATAGCGTCGGGACATTTTAAATGTCAGTGCACACAGCTTGCTGATGACAGGGTTATTGCTGTTATTGTCACAGCCTACCCCAGCGCATCTCCTTGGGGGCGAGCCCTGCTTTGTAGGACTCCAGGTTCCTTATGACATTTCTGTTTTTCATTTTGCCGGAAGTTAGCTTTTTTTCCTCTTTCCTCATTGATAGCATGATTAAAACTGTCCCTGGCCCCATGAGCTAGACTCCAGAATGTTACATACTACAATCCACACTCGTTTCAGGCTGCAAAAACACCTCCTTCCCAGCCCAGAAAATGTACCTTGTTTCCTTTCTCTCCTTCAGTGAGATCCCACCCCATCCTGTAATCACTTGCCCACCAGGACCCAGGCTTCTTGGTCCATGAGTTCTGTGCCAGCACAATTCAGATGTATGAATAGAAGGGTCCTTATCTGGAGCACCGTGTCCTCGCATATTAATAACTTCAAACAGAGGAGCCCCCGTCTGCTCCCAGAGCCGACATCTCGTTGTGTGTCTGGGAATCCCTGCTTTCTTCCAACATAATTGGTTTTCTGGTTATAATTTTAAAGGGTAATTTTATTTCCCTTACAGTTTCAAGAGTTTAATTTGTAGTTCACCGTCCATCTTAAAAATAATTACAGCTAATCAGTATTTTCAAGTGTGCATAACAGTTGTCGTTTTTATTTGAGTATTGGGGCAAATGAATGAATACATGTCATTGCAAAGAGTAAGTCTATAGTTTTCAGCAGAACTTTTTTCTCCTAAGGAAACTTTTAAATTCAGACACCAATGAAGAGGATAATAATAGTATAAGGTTTTAAATTGTATGGAAACAATTTTTTTTTAAATGCAGGACAAAATTAAAAGACTCAGTTAGTGTTAGTCCGTCTAAGATACATTTTTTATTATCCTCATATGTAGTAGCTTTTCCCAAAAATAGGCCTTTTTGCTCATTAAAAATTTAGCAGAAAACATAAAAACTGTTGTGAAATATTTCAAATACCAAATAAAAGTAGGAAATAGTAGAGAGTTGGGTAATGTAGAAACGTTTGAAATACTATCATTAACGCTTTCGATGTACATATAAAAAACACTCTGGATGTTCGAATATATGTTAGTTTTGAATATATATTCTCCCTCTCACTGTGCTACCGTAGCCAGGCCTGTGTTGATGATGCTTATTGACATTACATTGTTTTGAGAATAAAACTGCCGCAGTCTCTGGAAGTGACTCCTTGCCAGGGGACAACATGAAAGAGTCCAGAGTATCTTCTGCTTGGCTTGCTTCACCCTCTCCCCTGAAGTCCAGTCATAAATCGTAGTCACTTCTCACCGTGAATCTCTGAGGCAAGACTACTGCTTTAACTTCTGAGTAAAGTCACAAAAAATAAATGGAAGGTGTGATGAATAACATAATTCAGCTGCGCAACAATTGCTCATGGTGATTCATATAGGAATAAGGAAATTATAAATTGTTTCAGAGTCAACTAGCGGTAGCCTGTACTGAGGAAGTGTAAAACAGAAGGATTTTAACATTCCCTGTATTTCCACATGTCGGAACAATTAGCTTCAACTAATCTCTACTGTAGGATGTCACGCAAAGGGAAGCACTAATAAAATAATGAGCAAAAAATCTTGTATAAAGAAGTGAGAGAAGTCAACACTAATGTAATGTGGTAGAAGAAATAAATAGCACCAAGGAGGTGAACATTTCCTCCTTTCCCCCCCAAAATCTCAACCGTCACGTTGTTTTTCATAATAAAAATGATGAGTCACCTATTTGAAGACCGTCTTTCTCTATCCTTGCTCCTAATTATGGCAGGGGGTCTGTCCTGATCTTTTCTCTGTACATTCTTTCACTTGGCCCTTTCTTGTATGTGTGTGATTTATGACATATCTTAAATAGTACTATTCAGAGGTGCTATTCATTATCATAACACCTTAAGTTTAGTGACACGATACTAATTGGTTTATTAAACATATGCCCTTGACCTTGTTAACACCGAGAGGACTCAATGTCCAGAGTTGCAGCATAAGTTATCATACGCCCACAAACTTTCTCCAGCCACGGAAATGACAGAGAGAGAAGAATCCATCATTTTTAAAGCCGACATGTGACAGTGGTCATTTTCTATTTTGGTTTGTAAACTCAGCATTTTTCTTAGAAGCTTCTTAAATTAGCCCTGCATTGATTTTCATTCAACCAGCTCTGCAATTTTTGTTTGCTGTCTAAATTCTTTTACTGACAGGTTTTTAAATGAGACAAAACTCTCATGTCAATGCTTTGTGACTAGGACCTGAAGGAGAAGTAAGGACCCCTGACATAGTCTCAGAAGTCATTTGGACTGCATTTGAACTGCATCAAATCTACAAATATTTATTGAGTATCTAGAGCAAGCAGTTTCTGAATGCCATTCACAGAGGTTAACGTTGAACTCTTTGAAGGTTGGTTCTCAGTCTTAACTGCGCACTCACATCACCTGGGGATCTTTGGGGACATGGGCAGTACCTGTACACAGATGTGCTTATTCACAATGAGGGACATTTGTGTACTTTCCAAGTTGGATGTCACCACTGTGTCCTTGTACTGGTCTTCCAGTGAACATATGCTTGTGTTTCTATTGGATGTATGCCTAGGAGTGGGATTAGTGGGTCATAAGTTGTGCATGTGTTAAGCATTAGGAGACTCTGACAGGTCTCTGTTGACCACTTGGATAGCCTCCTCTATGAAGTAGATGTTCAGATCCGTTGCCCATTTTCTACAGGGTTGTCTTTAAAAAAAAAATTCTTTATATATTTTGCATGATTCCTTTTCAGAGAAATTTATTACACACATCTTTTCTTTATCTCTATGGATTGTATTTTCAGATTAATAGTGTCTTTTGATGAACAGAAGTCCTTAATTATAATATATTCTAGATTATTTTCCTGTTATGTTCAGTTCGGTTTTGATAGGCTCAAGGACAGTTACAGGGAGAGAATACCAAATAACCTTGTGTTGGGATGATTTATACAAATTTCTTTTATAGTAAATATGTTTTCTTAGTACCGAAGTGCAGTGCAAAACAGTCACATTTCTCTTTAATATAGTCATATCATTTATTTCAATTATCTCCTCCCTTCCTTCAGATGTCTTTTTCACGGCCAGCTGCAGAGGCTCCCGGTGTACTTTTGCATGTGCAGTGGGCAGATCTGAGTGATAGCTGACTAACATCAGAATTCACGTGGGATCTCTTGTGAGATAGGAGAGTATCGCTGATATCGCCAGAAACTCATTTCTTTACAATAGGTCTCAGCATGGTCAGACAGAGAGCCACGGTGACTCTGACATGGGAGAAGTCTAAACAGACCCACTTTTCCTGCTGCTGCTACGAGCAGGGCGTGTTCTTAACCACCAGCTTAGGTTCAGGGGACAGTGACTGAACGTTCTCCTGTGACAGCATTGCCTATACCAGCTGCCTCTTTCAACCATAATGGTTCCTTGAACATGAGAAGAGTCTTCCTCTTCCCAGCCCTCCCAGGGTTCCGCTCCATGAGGACTATTCCACGGCAGGATTATAGCCGGGCTTCCAGTCCACATGAACAAACCCCGTGGCCTCTGCAGGGCTGTCTTCCCCGAGGCTGGCTGCGTAGGGCAGGACTAGCAATCGATGCCTGGTGTACAGGAGAGCACTTCTTTCCTTCGATCCCCTGACTCCGTGCAGGGCCCAGCCTACATGCCCTGTCCCTTTCATGCCCCAAGCTGGTCTGTGGTCAGGGTCCCTGTTGCTTTCTCCGCCACAGTGCCGGGGTCAGCGAGAGCCCTGTCCAATGCCAGGCAAGCTCTCCCGACATTGAATTTGAAAGAGAAGTGTGGGGATCTTGATTTTTTTCTTTCTGTAAGACCCCCGGTGAATTATGCAGTTGTTCCCAATTAATCCTCATATATCCAAGCACAGCACATAAATAATTTGCCATTACGAATTAAAGGTCTTTCTGCCACAAGAAGTGGTAGAGGAAAATACTGGGAAATTGGCATAGGAGAGAGCCAGCTTGTTCTCTGTGACAATAGCATCTGTCACCTAGACTAACTCCCTGAGAGTAAGGGACGCGATGAAAGGATTGGCCGCCCTGAGTCTCCGCGCAGGCCTAGCACGCGCGCGTATTTAGGTGATTGCCCGGATACTGTTATGTGAGGCAACAAACTCGTTATAGTCATTCACATAGAAAGCTTTGGCTTTTGTCTAACAAAATACTCAGTGCTTGGTAAGATCTGGAATTCGTTATATCTGATATAGTATGGCAGGTAAATTGATAGAAAATTAATTGGAAGACAGTTGCAAATGTAATAGCTCAGCAGAAGCATCCAGAATCAATTAATCAAACTGCAGCTCATTTTAATTGGACATACTCTAACCCTGAAAAGGCATTGGAATCTTTCATTAAGCTTTTTAACCCAGTCCCATTTACAATATCCATGTTTTCCAGAATAGTTCCCTCTTAAACTAAAATGTTATTAACTCAAAACCTAATGGTAAAGTAAAAATCGTCACTACCTGTATGTCGCATATGTTTATATTTAATTAGACATTACTTTTCTGATACATTTAAAAGGAAGTAAGACTATTTGACTGGGTAAACATTAGCTTTTTAAAAGTACAGAACTAAGAAGTTCTGTTTACAAAATGGAGAGTTGCTTTTCTTCTGTTACAAATACTATTTAAACATGCGTTTTCCACAGGTAGACATATTTTTTTCCTGTTAATATCCCTGTCCTCTGACCTTCTCCGCTGGTATTTATTTCTACCAATAGCACCATGGGTAATTTTGTGTTTACCTGTCTAATTCTAAAGTCAACTGTGACCTCTTTGAGAGCAAGGTCCTTTGCATACAACTCTGTACAGACATTTGAAATAAGACCATTATGTCTATGAATCTGAATTATAAAGAATGTTAGTGCCATAAGTCCAAAATTTTGAGGAGTTCTTTTAGTGTCTGACGCAGTGCCCAGCAGAGAGCTGCTAAATAAAACTTGCAGAGCTGATTCAAACCGAAAATGATGTGAGCAGTTGAAGAAATCGGAAGTTTTCTTCTTTGACCATATTTTTTTCCTTGTAACAAAAGGCTGTCTGTAGCTTCTGACCCTACCTCCGCCTCTAACCCAATATGTTTATTCTAAAAATCACTCAGCTACGCCCATGGGTTTGACCCTGGACATCTCTGTGCCTTTAGTGTCTCATCATCTGAACTGAAACAAAAGAAAACAAGAACAAACAAGTTGGGACAGTTGAAAATGGATTGCATTCAGTCGTTGGACTCTAAGTTATTTAGTTGTTATTATGTCCATGGAAGGCTGAGATAAACACCTAAATCAGAGAGACTGAATGTTTCAAAGTAACGAATGCACAACAGACTGTAATTTAACATTACTATGTACTATAAACTATACACCATGATTTAAAGTACTATAACAGGAAGTAAGTGAAATATACCAGGAGTAACTTCTAATCCAGACTTCACAGAGTCTGGCCTCCTCCAAAGAGCTACTGGGCTGCGGACCACCTTACCCAGGAAAGAAACACCAGCGAGGATGCCAAAAGTCTCTGTTCAAGACTTAACTCTGAGCCCCTAGACACTGTTATGGAGTTGAGTTAGCAGATGGGAGAAAAGGGAGGTCTGAAGCTAAGGTGAGGAGCACCTTTGATGTGGAAGGGGGGGAAAAACGTCCTGGAAATAAGGCAGAAGAGAGACTACAAGAATGTCAGGAGAGGCCCTGGCCGGTTGGCTCAGCGGTAGAGCGTCGGCCTGGCATGCGGGGGACCCGGGTTTGATTCCCGGCCAGGGCACATAGGAGAAGCGCCCATTTGCTTCTCCATCCCCCCCTCCTTCCTCTCTGTCTCTCTCTTCCCCTCCCGCAGCCAAGGCTCCATTGGAGCAAAGATGGCCCGGGCGCTGGGGATGGCTCCTTGGCCTCTGCCCCAGGTGCTAGAGTGGCTCTGGTCGCGGCAGAGCGATGCCCCGGATGGGCAGAGCATCGCCCCCTGGTGGGCAGAGCGTCGCCCCTGGTGGGCGTGCCGGGTGGATCCCGGTCGGGCGCATGCGGGAGTCTGTCTGACTGTCTCTCCCCGTTTCCAGCTTCAGAAAAATACAAAAAAAAAAAAAAAAAAAAAGAATGTCAGGAGACTGAATAAATGTAGGCGGAATGAAACAAGAAGGTTGTCAGCTAGTCTGGAGTGGGATGCAGCCAACTCTTTCTGCCCCGCCGTGCCCATGTGAACTGGAATTGGAGTGTGTCTGGCTGCACACCACACTGCCTCTGGGTTTAGACACAAAAAACCTGACCCACGCCCTGAAGATGTCAATGTTCTTCATTGAAAAGGCACAACTGATGTCAATTGAAGCAATTTGAATACAGATATTTAAATACAGTTGTTTGAATAGAGACCATCATGTGTATGAATCTGATTTATAAAGAGTGTTATTTATTATCACGAGTGCAAATTTTTTAGTTTTTCTAGTTTCCTCTTCATGATATTTCATTATCCAAAAATAAAAAATTGATTTATTCTGTATTCTATATCCATTGAATTTTATCCTCATTCTCAGTCTTAGGGACCCAAACATCCTTGTGCAACAAAAGGTGTTTTTCTCTTCAAACTTTGAAGTACCAAGCCCCCATCTCCCAGTCCTAAGGTATAATCCAATTTAATTAACAACTGCATTAATTAATATATAATAAATTGAGTATTAATAATTAGTTATTATTAATGTCAATTGCTAATTAATTGGTTATTATAAATAGTTACTGCACAGCTGTTACGGGTTAGGCACTCTTCTGTGTGCCAGGGATACAGTGTGATTAAAGCAGCCCTTACTGAATATGCTCTAATAGAGGGAAACTGATCACATATAAAATCCATGGGTAAGGTCTAAAGCCTGGTAGATGGTGAGAAATAGTGAAGATTTTTTTTTGGCCAAGTTTTGTTTATGAAATACAAAAAAAACAAAACAAAACCCTGTTTAATCTCTGAAGATGAGGAGGTTTTACATAATCAAAGCTAGATTAGGAGCTAGCTGAATGAACAGGGAGGAGGAGTGAATGTCTACAGAATATGTACAGAGTCCTATTGCTGAGGCAGCCTCATCTATCCAGAGATGAGGCTCCTTTAAAAAGGTCCCATGACCATCTAAGTGCCTTTCAGTAGAATCACCCCAGTAATTTAGGGTACTCTTTTGCCATTTCAGGTTCTGAGCATTAATTTATGGGATTTCTGGGCACAAATTTATGTGAAAGTCCACCTAGACCTTACATTCTTATTAGGATAGTGCTTGAAATGAGGTGTTCAAGCCCTGGCTGGTTGGCTCAGTGGTAGAGTGTCAGCCCTGTGTATGGATGACTTGGGTTCAATTCCCGGTCAGGACATATAGGAGAAGCACCTATCTGCCTCTCCACCTCTCCCCCTCTTGCTTCTCTCTCTCTCTTCTCCTCTCCTCCTGCAGCCATGGCTCAGTTAGAGCAAGTTGGCCCCAGGCACTGAGGATAGCTCCATGGCTGCCGCCTCAGGTGCTAGAATGGCTCTGGTTGCAACGAAGCAACGCCCCAGATGGGCATAGCATTGTCCCCTAGTGGGCTTGCCAGGTAGAACCCGGTCAGGGCACATGTGGGAGTCTGTCTCTCTGCCTCCCCTCCTCTCACTGAAAAAAAAAAAAAAGGAAAAAATAAATAAAGAAAAAAAATGTGGTGTTGAAGTGATTCACCTGTGAGGATTGTTAAGTGTTTAGATTCACAACCTATTTCTGGCCCACACAATCAGTATTTCTTGGAGTAATTTCCTGAATCTACATTTTTACGAAGCCCAGACATCAGTACTCATTTTCCTTAAAGTTTGAGAACCTCTGCCTTAGGATAAGGGGGTCTGATCCTGTCCAAACTTTTAAAACTCTCCAGGGTGACTTGATAAGTACATATTATTGTATATTATTCAATAAATGTTGTATCACTGTTTACTTCATCAGTCTCCTTCCCAATGTTGTTGAGAATCTTTCTAAGCTTAAAACAATGAATGCTGGACCAACATTTAGAAAAAATTCAACCAAAAAAGCCCAACCAAAACCACATCAGTGCACAGTCAAGTTAGAAGAACTCAAGGATTTCATTATAATTCCTACTAAGTTAAAAATCAGGAGCATTTTTCAATACGAAGAACAAACCACACTTACCCACAAATATGTTCTTATTTAAAATTGCAAAAAGAAATTTAGTTTCTACATAAGAACATCAATTTATCTCGTTATTTGAATCAAAGCAAGACGTAGCCTTTATTTTGTTTAACTAATTAGAAAATAACTTTCCTGTGTAAGAGTTTAATAAATATTTTTTAAAAAGAAATGTGTACAAACTCACCTTTAGGGGAAAAAAAACTGAATTATTTTTCAATTCTTTTAATGTTTTGTTACAAATTGTGCTTTCAAAGTTATATTTTTGCTCTTCAAATTCTTGCTGTTCTCTGGCCACTCTCTGTGAGGCCTCAGTTTTGTTTGGTCTTTAAATCCTGAATAAAAAACCTAGGAACGTGTTTCCATTTGCAGTATTTCCCTTGTAGGTGGAACGGCCACCAGACAGAGAGGCTTTCTGGGCTGCATCCGGTCTCTGCAGTTGAACGGGCTGGCGCTGGACCTTGAGGAAAGAGCCAAGGTGACCCCTGGAGTGGAGCCGGGTTGTCGAGGGCATTGCAGCAGCTATGGAAAGTTGTGTCTCAATGGAGGGAGGTGCAGAGAAAGGCCCAGTGGGTTCTCTTGTGACTGCACCCTCTCTGCATACACAGGGCCGTTCTGCGCAGATGGTAAGCATGGCATGGAGTACCTTAACAGGAAAACCATATGCATTATGAATGTCTATCCGTTACTGTCTGTGCTGCTATTTGAAACAAAAATATTATCATTTCTCTTTTTGGTTTTGTTGTTCTATTTTGTTTTTAGCAAATTACTTTTTTAGTCTACTCACACTTCATTACTTAGAATTACCTCAGTTTTTAAAAAGTGTCTATTAATTATAAATTCTTTAATGTTGCTTCTAGATGTCTTAAAATGTTAGGTGTTTAATCTGATTTTTTTCCTATCCAATACTGATGTTCTTAATACGGTTGTCAACAACCTGCTTCTTGGGGCAGTTCTCTATTTTAAAATCATTAAAGGCATTATTGTTATTTTTGATGAAGGTAGCCAACAATGCAGAAAAATCTAGAAAGTGTTGTGGGTTTTTTTATTTGTTTCATTTTTTTTAATTCAGTGAAAGGAGGGGAGGCAGAGAGACAGACTTCCCTTCTGCATAGACCCTGACCGGGATCCACCTGGCAAGTCCACTAGGGGGCAATGCTCTGCCCACCTGGGATATTGCTCCATTGCTCAGCAACTGAGCTCTTCTTAGCACCTGTGGCAGAGGCCATGGAGCCATCCTCAGTGCTTGGGGCCAACTCACTCCAATCAAGCCATGGCTGCAGGAGGGGAAAAGAGAGGGGGGGAGGAGAGAGAGAGAGAGAAGTGAAAGGGAAAGGGATGGAAAAGCAGATGGGTTCTTCTCCTGTGTGCCCTGAGCAGGAATCAAACCTGGGACATCCACACACAGGGCTGATGCTCTACCACTGAGTCAACTGGCCAGGGCCTGTTTGCATTTTTCAAACATATTTTTCCAGGAATATAAATACCTTTTTATTTTTTTTTTTATTTTTTTTTTTGTGACAGAGACAGAGAAACAGATAGGGACAGACAGGAAGGGAGAGAGATGAGAAGCATCAATTCTTTGTTGTGGCACCTTAGTTGTTTATTGATTGCTTTCTCACATGTGCCTTGACTGGGGGGCTGCAGCAGACTGAGTGCCTCCTTGCTCAAGCCAGCGACCTTGGTTGGATTCAAGCTGGTGGGCTGTGCTCAAACCATATGAACCTGCACTCAAGTTGGAAACCTTGGGGTTTTGAACCTGGGTTCTCTGCACCCCAGTCTCTGTCCACTGTGCCAATGCCTGGTCAGGTATAAATACCTTTTAATTAAATATTGATATGTAATAAAATATGGGCATTTTACTCTATGATATGTTGAATATCTGGTTGTGAAGTAAAATAGTGGAATGTTTTTAAGCTCGTCTTGTTCACTGATCTACATCGTGGAAGAAAAAAGAACTGAGTATAGTATTAAGTGTTCTGGACAGACATCTCTGAATATACAAACATTTGCTATACTTCCATACTTTCTCATAGAAAACTGTCGTCCAATTCAATTCAGTTGCTTTAGTTAAGTGTTTCTGGGTTAGTGAACCTTTTCAGAAAGGAGGCTAACAAAAATTGGTACCAAATTGAAGCCACCTCCAATTTGCAAAAAATGCATTTGGAATTATTTAATGAAAACTTGTCAGAAATGCACTCTTTAAGCCTTCTACTTTTCATCAGGAATAAGTTATAATTTAAAGTCAACCTGTAGTCATAAATCACACACTGCTGTTATCATCTTAGAAGATTTTTCACATATAAAGTTAGAATGAACACTACTTGGTCACAAGATGATGTCTTCGTTTTCTGAATTGAAATGCTTTCTGGTTCATCTTGTTAAGTGCAATTAGAAGTGTTATTCTGTCCCCACATATTATATCGAATATAAAAAGTATATTATAGGCCCTGGCCGGTTGGCTCAGCGGTAGAGCGTCGGCCTGGCATGTGGGGGACCCGGTTTGATTCCCGGCCAGGGCACATAGGAGAAGCGCCCATTTGCTTCTCCACCCCCCCCCCTCCTTCCTCTCTGTCTCTCTCTTCCCCTCCCACAGCCAAGGCTCCATTGGAACAAGGATAGCCCCGGCGCTGGGGATGGCTCCTTGGCCTCTGCCCCAGGCGCTAGAGTGGCTCTGGTCGCGGCAGAGCGACTCCCCGGAGAGGCAGAGCATCGCCCCCTGGTGGGCGTGCCGGGTGGATCCCGGTCGGGCGCATGCGGGAGTCTGTCTGACTGTCTCTCCCCGTTTACAGCTTCAGAAAAATACAAAAAAAAAAAAAGTATATTATAGATAATAAAAATGGTAAAATGAAAAACCTCCTCCTGAAATGCCAAGGAAGTGGAAACATTGCTATGTTACCTGTAAGCATCATCTACAACTCATATCCAGCAACTGACCCTGTCTAGTAATGGAAGGAAGCAGGATTATGGATTCTAAAGTCCTTCCTGCTGCCGTCTTTATTTTATACACATATATTTGATGTGTGTGCACGCATGTGTGGGGGAATTTGGGATATTAATTTCATATAAGTAAAGTTCTCTGCTTTTGTATTAAAAGAGGCTGGATAGTTCTTTAGGTTGATCACCACTACACACATGCCCATTTCTCCTCTCTCCCGTTAATGGTAGACTTAGCGTTTTCATTGTAGTGCTCAATAAATATGAGTAAGTCTTTAAGCATAAAGAAAATTTTCTGCCTGTTGATCCTGGAAGATAGTCAGAGTCCTCAAATTTCATTTTTTCCCAATACAGGAAGACTAGTGTATTTCAGCTACAAAATGAGAGATAGGACTTAAAGTTTAACTAGGAAAATGGATGGGAAGGGAGGTGACAGCCCAGAGGCCTGGTTTAGGGTCTAAACTCAGGAGAGCATTAAGCTTTCAATTATAAGATTAACCAGTGAATTAATTGCATGTGATTCTAACGTAAAGTCTTTACATCGACCACCGTGAAAGCTCTGTTAATTCAGTGTTACTTAATTCTGGTGGGGGAGGGTATTTGATATATCATTTGTTATTTTTAATGAAAAAATATCAGTTAACATAACAAACAAGATCGTTGGGCATTTTTTTTTTAACATAAAACACGTGTATCATTTCAGAGATCGCTGCGTATTTTGGGTCCGGCTCATCCGTGATTTACAATTTTCAAGAAAACTATTCCTTAAGTAAAAATTCCAGCTCCCAGGCGGCTTCATTTCATGGTGATGTGAAGCTGAGCAGAGAGATGATCACATTGAGCTTCCGAACAGCACGGACACCAAGCTCACTGCTTTACGTGAGCTCTTTTTATAAAGAGTATCTTTCCGTTATCATCGCCAAAAATGGTGAGTGCCTTTCAGGGGAGAGAGAGGAGATTGAGTTAGAGCATATTATATCAGTAATAATATGGATCATTCTCCTGTCCTTCTCCTCAGACTGCAAACAGGAAGAAAAGGCGTGCCTATGTCCCTGTATTCAATTGTTTTTTTCCGTACTATCCTATACGTTTAATCTGAATGGATTATTTAAAGGAATTAAGATGCATTTATCTCTTCACGATTTTGATAATTACACATATCCTATGTGAATATTAATTTGTCTCTATAAAATATTGGTTATATTTTATTGCTAGAAGCACTTGACTATTCCTCGTGATTCTATCAGGTCTGTGGTTTGTTTTGAAATAAGATGCTGCTCTGTACATAATGAATATTTCCTTCATATCAAAGTACAGAATTTTGAAGGAATGTTAACAAACTAGTGCTGTGGACATGGAAATGTCTGCAAAATAATCTGCCGATGCTAATTATAGGCGATAAAATAGTGATGGGGTGTGCTGGGACACTGACGCGTGTCAGGGCGGGTGAATTAGGATATGGATGCTCCAGAAGCCTTGTCACAGAAGACTGTTTACTGCCATTTTTCCTCGTCCCAGGATCCTGATTAAAGTGAACAGTTTTATAAATATATTCTTAGTGTGAAGAAAATAAACACATTTACCAATATGTGAATTTATCATTTCAACTAAATCAAATAAGGCTTCCGAAGGGCACCAAACACCAATAATAAAAATAATGTTGTTTGATAAGTATACTTATCCTTTCTGTATACATTTTGAACTTAAAGCTTATCTATGTTAGGACATTTTCTTTGTTAAATTGGAAGATATTTCTGTGACATAGATTAATTGACACTTTTATAGACAACTGAGTACTATTAAGTCCAATAGCAAGTTTGGCTTAAAACCATTCATTTTTACCCTAATTTCATTCCAAAGTTTATAACCATGACCACTTGGCTAAAATATCTCTCATATTTTGTAAAACCACGTTTGCTTATACTAATTCTATTAGCTGTATTTCAGTAGTGGAAGACATACTTTTTAAACAAATGAGAGTATAGAAACAGAATGCTAATATAATATTCCACAATGGTTTGGCACTTTATAATACCGAGTCTGAATTTTTTTTTTTAAGTTAGAAACTAGTACAGAGATTTGTGTTTGATTAATTGTATATTGTCTTCTGGTGGAGGCGGGGGGAGATTAACAATTTACAAGAAAAACACTACTTATTAGCAACATGCTTGTTCTTGATTTTTTAATTAGTGCGATTTTGCACAGAAACTGACTTCTAGGAATTATGATGAAAGGATATACCCAAATAAAAGATGGTGGATGTTCTCCAGAAATTACAAAATAACAAAAAACATACTCTGAATTTTTATGAGTACTTCTTAAAAATACAATTTTAACTAAAATATCATTTCCTCCCTCCTTTAGGAAGTTTGCAGATCAGATACAAGCTAAATAGATATCAAGAACCTGATGTTGTTACCTTTGATTTCATAAACGTGGCTGATGGGCAACTTCACCACATCGAGATTAACAGAGAAGAAGGACTGGTCTTCGTAGAGGTAACTTAGTACATCCAGGAGAAGCAGCGGTTACAGTTAGGACTTGCCAACATGAAGGACCTCCAGCAGAAACGGATAAAGAGTGGTAGGAACAGGACATGCTTTCGGTGCCAGATCAGACGCAGACCACCAAATGTGGTCAGAGTTTTTTAAGGGTTAAGATTCTGTTCAAGATATTATTAGGATTTGATACTTACATATACAAACTTTCCTCATTTGTTTTACTGCTTGGAAGGCAAATACTATCTAGTTTACTGGTGGGACTGTCACTGCTCTAATGAAACCAGTTTACTTCGAATGGGTCGAAATGTAGCCATAATTCCAGCACAGAAATTAATTATTGCAATATCAGAATATATAAGAAATTAAGTGAGTCACAGCAGAGAAAGTGGAATTATTTACTTTATGAGCCTTTGAAGAAAAGCAGTAATGTTTCATCCCTCTGCACAGAGGAAAATTTCTTAGCTGAATAACTCAAGTAAAAAAAACAATATTGGCTGAAACAATTTTGTCTTTTTTATACAGTGGAGAAGAATAAAGTGATTAAGGGGTAGAAGGTGGGATGCAGTGGTATCTTTAAAAAAATGATTTTTAATTCTTTGGGGCCGTACTAACAAATTGCCTATTTTATCTCTTTTTTTTTCTTCCTTTGTTTCCTGTCCTCTTCTCAACAAAACGGCAACCATTTGGATTTTTTTGAATCTCACGTAACAATTTTGTAGATTGACGAGAATGCAAGGAGACAAGTCCACCTGTCATCAGGTACAGAATTCAGTGCAGTCAAATCTATTGTACTGGGCAGGATTTCAGGTGAGTAAAAGAAACAACCTCTCCTCTGCTTATGATGCATAAACCTGGATCAGCAGAGTCCTGTTCCACGGACACAGGTTCACACACACCTACACACACCTGCAAGTCGTCACGCCGAAAGAAATCTCTTCCCTTGTTTTAATTATGAAGAGAGTGATGAGGGCAGCAGCTGTACTTCTCAGGGTATATGTAATGGTGAGAAGGGACTTCCCGCAGGCTGAGCAAGCTCTCTCCTTTGTAATGCCACTCTGGCGTGATGAAACATGATACCGTCCTCACACTTCAAAAATACCAAGGAAGGAAGGTAGCAGTAACAGGAAACCTGTTTTATCCAATCTAGTAAATGGATTAAAAGCAATTTTTTTGACCTTTTTCATGCTTTGTAACTTGATTAGTCATTCCTTCCATTCCCTGTACATAATCTCACAATCTTGAGACTGTTTGATTAAACCCATGGGTGAATGATCAAAATATTGGCCCTCGAGAAGGTTAATAGTTAGTATACAAATGTTTATAGGCTTTCTAGTGCTATGAGGAGCACCAAAATCAGTAAGCCAAATAGGCTTACAAAATGAGAAGCATATTTGACAAACAGGGGTCAATAAGCATGTGCCTTACAGACCTCCTACTGGAGGAGAGTTAAGTGACCCAGGGCCCAGCTGCCGGCCCTGCAACAAGGCTCACTCCTGAACCGTGGCGTTCCCCCAGCGCCCTGTAGTGGGCATGAAATATATGTACAAGGTCCCACTGAGACACGGGGACACTTAACTGAAATATTCCAAGGGTGTTTCATAGTGTACATTATATAAATTCAATTAGAGTAATAAAAAATTCAAGTAAATAGGACAAATCCTCAGCTCAAGAGTTCTTGAGTGTTATCAGGGTCTGAGAATGAGGCATAACGTAAAAATAAATGTAAAATACAAGATAGAAAATTCTAACAATCATGTCTAATGTTGATAAAAATCATATTTTTGAAGGAATAACATCTTCAAATTTAATGCCATAGTTACTGGTGGAAAATATTTTTGTGAGTAGAAATATGTTAAATGTATTGTAAAACAAATGGGAAACTGATCTGCATTCTATGAGAAGGATTGTATTAACCAAGCAGTAGAATAACATTCATTATATAAATATTTGTCTCCCTTTCTGTAAATTAAAAGGGGAGATTAGTGTGGAATTAAAGATATTAATGATTTTATTCAAGAATAGCATATTATTCACAAACATTTTGTGCATGCTGAAAAATAAGATCAAAGTCCAAATTCAGCAATGAACTGCTCCTCATTCTCTTAAAAGTGTAAGAAAGAATTTATTGTGCCTAAGGTGTAGATCTTGACCAAGGACTCATGCTGACTTCAAATCATTTGTAATTCAAAGCAGACTAATAATTTATGGTCAAACAGAGCGTGGTATATGACATTACAATTAAATGTTATGTAGTATATTATTGTATTTTAATGTAATATATTAACTTATAGTAAAATAGATGCTAAAATGAAATTATTAATTTTCCAGGGAGTTGCTCAATCTTGAAGTTTCTTATTATGTTAGTCTAGGTCCTCCAAGAAGCGGTTGACAAGACAAAATTAACCATGTGAGGATTTTACTAAGGGAACACTTTTGAGAAAGAAAATAGAGAAGGTGCTGACCAAGACCAGCGCTGCTGTTAGTCATGCCCACTCTGCCTCCAGTGATGGGGAGGGAGAGGGACAGTGAGAAGTGTCCTGGACTTCTCTGCAGACCAGCGCTGCTGTTAGTCATGCCCACTCTGCCTCCAGTGATGGGGAGGGAGAGGGACAGTGAGAAGTGTCCTGGACTTCTCTGCAGCGCTGGGTAGTGTACACGCCTTATGGGGATCTCTTGAGTCAGTCAGCAATCAGAAGTCCCATGTTTTCCAAGAATGGCCTGCCTTAGACCCCCTTCTGTGACCGCACTGGCTGGGAGAGGCCTGTGGGAAGCATAGTCTTGGCCCAAGTGTGCTGATGCATTGCAGAGCCCGGCACTGGGCCCTGGGTCTGCAAGACACACACATTTTTATTGACCTGTTTATCTAATCTGCCCTTCATTTTTGTAAGTCCATTTGACTCACTGATGCATTTAACACATATTTGGTGGCCACCTGTTGTGTGACACAGAGAATGTCACTCAGCAGGTAGATACTGCCTCTGCCCCCACAGAGCTTCGGGTTAATGAGCATACAGGTAATCATTACACAAAATGTTGCTCTGTATCTAATTGTGTAATATAACCTATGTTGCTCTAGATAAAATACACTCAAAACAACCTCCAAATTAAAATAAATTACAATACTTGTATCATTTTATAATTTCTGAACATTTCCTTTAATGGGACAGCATATAAACATTGACTAGTTGTTTTGTTTTCTTGGAGTTGTAATTTGCCTCCATTTTCGACTGAAGACCGGAGGACATGACCACCCACTGCCGTTTCAGAGGGAAACCCAGAAACGGGGGAAGAATTCCCCGCTCCCACTTTCTCCAGCACTCCTGGCTTAACTTCAGGAAGCACTACGGGTTAAATTTAGATTACTCTCACTGTTAACAAACATTGGTAACAGATATTTAGAAAGGAGGGTAGAGTTGAAGAAATAATATCAAACGGTACTATGACGACATGGAAACATTCTCTATACTTTAAATATTTAAGGACTCACTAACTTGGGCAATAATAATGTATTAAGCTGGGAGCTATCGTGCAAAAAATAAATAAAGGTTTTAGACAAGCACATCATCCTGTCATGAATAGGGTGCATTGAATTTGCTTTTCATATTTATAATTCACTATAAAATTAAGCTCTGAATTCTGCTGTCCCATAATTTTATATGTTAGAATAGTTTTATGATCCAAGTCCAAGCGGGAGGTTCCTTTTCCTTGTTCTGAGGAGCAGCGGCCATATATTAGAGGTGATGTCCGGTAGTGGTCACATTCTCCCAATGCCACAGCGCCAGGAAGTAACTCAGGTTACTGCAGTGGGGACGTTGGCCAGATGTAAATAAAGTGTGTGGTCAGCAAGGAAGGGACATCCGCTCAGTCTCCACTGATGAGCTGTAAGAACAGTCTCCAGTATGCCAGAAATCCTTTATGTAAAACTTGTTTCAGTTCCTAAAGGTGAGGGGAAAAATGACCCAGGTAACCTAAAGGCACTGTGATTTTGTAAATATATTGGGAAATCCCTCTTAAGATAATGGACTGGTTATTTTAAAAGCAAGTTTTAAAAGACAAGTAGAGTTTAGAACAAGAAAAGTAAGAAAACTACAGAAAGTCATTCTTTTTTTAATTGAGCAGGTTGATTTTTTAATATTTTAACATTTAAAATGTCATGGACTATCTTCAATTCACACCGTGACTTTATTCTTGTAAGAAACTACTTAAAAATCCTAGTTTATATTCATCGAGTTGATTTTTGAATATTTTAACAACTAAAATGTCATAGACTTCTTTAGTGTATGGTGTAACTTCATTCTGCTTGAGTCATTTTCAGAGAGTTGGCTGTATTATTCTAAACTGGCCAGACCTAGAAACTGAAAGCCATTGTTTCTCCCCATCAGGATACACGAGCACAGGTCAGAAGTGTCATGTCTCAAATCAAAAGAACACTCACGATGCTGAAAGAGATGGCCGCATTACATTTTCTCTTTATATCTGATTTTAATAGTAGAGCAAATGATAAGGTAGACACGAGGATTTTGTCAGAGTCACACATCATCACAAGCGTGTGCTCCTGGTGGGAAGAGCAGGTGGGCCCCTTTGACAGTACTCTCACCCCCGTCACTTTCATCTGGCCATCAGACATCCTAAAACACAGAGCTCCCCTGACACTTCAAAAACTACCAAATGATAAAAGCAAAGTCGCAAATCCCAAATGATATATTTATCAGCTGCCAAATCTAGAAACTTTCATGCAATGGTAACACTAGAATGTTGTCTAAAGTAAAAAGAAGATGGTTGTTTATTTCTTCAATTGTGGACATGCTGTAAAATGTACCTGCACCAAGATTAAGTAAGAAATAAAGCCATGGTAGGGGGCTTACACAAT
Organism: Saccopteryx leptura; assembly: GCF_036850995.1. Classification (NCBI taxonomy): domain Eukaryota; kingdom Metazoa; phylum Chordata; class Mammalia; order Chiroptera; family Emballonuridae; genus Saccopteryx; species Saccopteryx leptura. Next base: position 26,031,501 of record NC_089511.1, read on the forward strand.
TGTGCGGGTGAATTTATTATTGAACAGGCATGGATGGGAGAGAGACAGAAGAAGGAATCGACAGGGGTGTGGATTCAGGGCCTCGGGGGTGGAAAGCAGGCGTAGCCACAGTGGAGAGATCCTGGACAGGTCAGTCTTAGGATCTGCAGGACTCGTCAGAATAAGATCAGTGAAACCGAATTCTGCTAGAGTTGCCTGTTAATTGTAATAGAGGGTTAGAGACGTTTCTATGCCATCATAGTACAATTTGATATTGTTACATAAAAATTACTCTCTTTCCTTGATGTCTGCTAGTAATGCTCATTAATGATGATTGGAGTGAAAAATTGTTCCTACAGTTCGTCCTCATCTGTACAGATGAGCACTGGAGGACAAAGAAAAGGGCCCCCCAGTGTGGCCCCCCCTTCTGAAAAGACAGACAGCCCACGTGGTTTCCTTGTTAAGGATGCGGTTGAGAATGTGTGAAGAACCAACGCCAAAGATGATGACTCCTCAGCTCGCTCCTTTAAAAGAACTATTTACTTGAAAATTATATAAAAAGAGATCTCTCTAAGATGTAATTAATCAAAGGAAATTTGAAGGAATAAAGTCGTGTGGCTAATTTTTAAAGGCTTTTATTGGATCGCAGTTTCGTCACATGAAAAAAAAACCAACTCAAGACCATGACGTAATCATGAAGAGGCATAAAACCTCTCATGGAGAATGCGCCCATATTTTTGAATAATGACATAATTTAATCTATTGTAAAATGACTGAAAAATCATTGTTCCGAGGCGGAGTGTAATTTACAATGACTGTTTATTACAGATAGGTAATGGTGCAAGGACACCACCAACAAAATTGTGTTGATGCGTTTTGGCAGCATCGGGAAGAACCGGGCTGCATCGAATCAACTCGGTTCAGATTCTTCCATATTTATAGGCCGCATTATGCTTTCTCTTTATATCCAAAACTCATTGTAAAATTAAGTTATGAGTTCTGTTCGTGCATTGTTTTTTATGTTAGGAGAGTTTTCTAAAAGCCTGAAGATGGTTTTTACTCATTCTGAGCAATAGCTTTGGTATATTTAGAGGCAATGACCCATAGGGGTCATTTATCTCTTCTGAGGCGGCAGAGCCAGGAAGTAACTCAGTTTCTGCAGTGGAGACATAGGCCAGATGTAAATAAAGTGTGCGGTCGGGGGAAGGGGATGTCTACTTCATCTCCTCAGAAGAGCTTTCACAACAAACTCCCGTCTCAGAGACATTTCACGTACAACCTGCTTCAGAGCCAAGGGAAGCCATGAGAAAGGTGTCATTGGATTGCTTCAGGACACTGTGATTTTGGAAAGGTCTGGTCATATGACACTTAAGACGACATGGGCTGTGCCGAAAGCACAAGAGAAGTACAGGTTACCCGAGATACCTAATCGCTAAATAAATATCTAAATAAATAACTTTTGGATTAATCAGGTTTTTAAGGCTAGAGCTCAGAGCAGCAGGTCTGGCTGGCAAGTAAATACTTTTTCTGAAGCACTGCTCCTCTACCCACACGGTCTGTGCCGCCTGCTCTGCCGTTGTGCTTTTCCACTAACTCTTCTTTTTTGCCGCTGCGTCCATATTGTAATTGCACGTAATGGCAAAGACGGCCGGCGGTACGTTAACCCTGCTTCTTCTGTGATTCAACACACCGTTTTCAGGCAGGTCTTGTTTAGCTTTATCTTTATAGATTGAAGATATTGAGAGCCTTTTAAAAGATGGCTCCCTTTCATAGATAGAACCAAACTACTTAGATTTGTTTCCTGAGTTTTATTTATTTTTGTTTTATCTTTTTTGTTTGTTTATGGTTGTTGTTTTTGTTGTTGGCTTTTGTTTTTTTTTTTGTTTTTTTGTTTTGGTTATGAGAAGCACCAAGGGTTTCATGAACCACTCCTTGTCATTGTTCTTCCACTTAACGGCATATCCTTTCTAGGAACAGGAATAAAAAGACCCTTTATACAAATTTTAATTCCTCAGTACTCCATTTTTCTTGGTAAAGAAAATCTTTTGTTAAAATATTTTTTGCCTGACCAGGCGGTAGCGCAGTGGATAGAGCGTCGGACTGGGATGCGGAGGACCCAGGTTCGAGACCCTGAGGTCGCCAGCTTGAGTGCAGGCTCATCTGGTTTGAGGAAAAGCTCACCAGCTTGGACCCAAGGTCGCTGGCTCAAGCAAGGGGTTACTCGGTCTGCTGAAAGCCCGCGGTCAAGGCACATATGAGAAAGCAATCAATGAGCAACTAAGGTGTCTCAATGCGCAACGAAAAACTAATGATTGATGTTTCTCATCTCTCCGTTCCTGTCTGTCTATCCCTGTCTATCCCTCTCTCTGACTCTCTCTCTGTCTCTGTTAGATAAATAAATAAATAAATAAATAAAAATAATTTTTATTTAACAGTCAAATGGCTATTTTGATTTCCAGAAACATCCAAATCATAATAGTCATATCAGGATTTATATAAAGCAGGAGGCGTTTATCTTCGCCCCCACCCCACCCCAGTTCTACCCTGACATGGTATTGGCATTTCAGGAGTCAGGTGTCAGGAAAGGTGTTTACTTTTGCTCATTGGCTTTATTAGCACAAGTGTCAGTGCAGATAGCTGGTGCTCTGTATTTCTAAGGCCAGCTTTGCTATGAGCAACTGAATATGGCTGCTAATTTCATTCGGACTTAATGCTGGGGCGCGGGCTACAAAGTCCTGTAGTTCCCCTTCACCCTAATTCTCGTTACAGCACAGCGACACTTCCAAAACAAGGAGTTGTTGGCCCTTCCATGCAGGCAATAGGGAACCTGAAGGTTGCCAGTGAGAAAGTGTCGTGGGACTCTGCTTTCTGGTTGGAAGAGAGTCTGGGGGTGGGCCCACAAGAGTCTCGGGGGGCAGGGGGGAGACTCTGCACTGTGTGGATTCCCCCTCCCATGTGGAGATGGCTTGGCTTGCACAGATGCCTGGATCCCGTGGGGGGCAAGTCAGCATTGGAAACATCAGTGTGTCCATTTTCCCTCTTTGCCAAAAAAGGGAATGACCTGACATTTGAGGACTTCCTGAATCCTACTGAGGATGATCTGAAATTGGGCTGATTCATCTCTGTCCCGAGGTTGGATGGGTGCTTTGTCCTGCGGTTTCACTGACGTGGGTGGTTACCCTGTCTACCTTCTCTGAGTGTCAGCCACCTCCAGTAGTCGGTAACTGAGATCAGCTAGCAGAGGAGAAAAACAGCCCATGCTTATGAAGATTCAACAGCTATAAAATGCGAGAGAAGCCAAAGCAACCAGAATCATTCCCTGTCAAAATAAAGCCACTCTGGGGGACAGATGGCATTCTGAATGAAACTTAATAAGAGCTTGAAGCAAATTCTAGCAAAGTAACAAAAAGACCTTGAGGAACTAAAGAGTTTTACTTTTTGATTTTTCCAGACTATAACACTCAGCAGGTGAGAATGATCTTTGTTGATGCTTGACTTGTTCACCTGGAAGATAAAGCGAATGGAACATTTGACTCAACACAAAAAATAAGTCCTAAAAGATAGAAACTGGGAGGCAGAGTAACATAACCTAGAGAATATGTAGAGGGGACCCAACATGAATAATCGGCTGTCCGGAAGGATAAAAGGGCGGCGGCACAGTATCTGATGCACAATCTAGGATGGTTTCCAGGCTGAAGAAAACCTCGTGTCTGCATATTAAAAGGGCCCGTCGAGATCTACTCAGAGGAAGGGAGGAAAGACACACACCTAGGAACAATCTGATAAAAATGCCTAAATCACAGGGAACCTTGCAAATTTTGAGAATAAAGTAAAAGCCAGTAACTGCTGGAGTAACAGCTACAGACTAGTAAAAGAATAGGGCTAGGGAAAGACTCCTTCATTGAACATAGACACAAAAATCACCTCGTGCATCAAGATCAAGTTCTGTTTCGGATCCGTCCCGTCTCATTTTCTAATTTACTTCTTCATAGCATTATCACTTTGTAGAATTTTCATGAGCTCCTTTCTTCTCTGTTTATTTTCTGCCTCCCATGCTGGGGTCTAAGGTGCTTGAATTGCAGGGAATTTGCTTCCTGTGCCCTTTTAGCTCTTAAGCAATAATATTAATTGACCAACTGTCCATTTTAACTTTTATAGTTTAAAATTCTTATGCAATAATTTATAATAGATAAAATGTTTTTGATTTGAAGGTCTAGGTTTTAAGAGTCACCTCATATCAGATTTTTATCAGAGTGAGTCTTACCTATTTACATTTTTTAATTAAAAAGGCAAGATTGTTTTAAAGGTCTATAAAACTTTATTCACGATTTTAACCTTGTAGAAGAAAGGAGGAAAACACTGTTCTGGCTATGTGGCTGTTAAAGTATTTTCTTTTCATTTCTTTTTCTTTTTAATTTGTATATATTGCTTTTAGCCAGAGAGGTAGGGAGAGAGAGAGAGAGAGAGAGAGAGAGAGAGAGAGAGAGAGAGAGAGGAACATCAAATTGTTCCTGTATGTGCCTCAACCCGGGATTGAACCAGCAACCTCTGTGCTTCAGGCCGATTCTTTAACCAACCGAACTATCTGGCCAGGGCTCCTTTTCATTTCTTGTTAAAGTTTAAAAAAAAAACCCAAGAAACTCCTTGGCAAGAATGGTGTCTTTCTAAAAATATGATACATGTGCTTGAATGTACAGCCGTTCACATGAGTGACTGCTGCATGGTCGGACGGTCAGTTCTCTGTTTTATCCACACTGATGAATTGCCTCCTATGTAGCAACGTGATGCTGAGTGTGAGGGTCCCTGCACATTCGAGGAGCTGACAGGCTAGCCTGTGAGCAGCAGAGTGCTCATCTCTCAGTGCTGTGAGGCAGGATAGCCTGGTGGCAAGAATGTGGCCCCAGAGTTAGAAGGACTGGGGCCAAATACCGCATCCGCCACCACAACAGGAAAGTGACGTCATCTTCCTACTTTCCTGATTTCTTTTTATAGTGGATGAGTCTTATGATACTGAGCATTTCATCAGTATTTTATCAATATTATTAGGTATAAAATGTGAATGAGAATGGAGAAAAGGAGGTGTCTTTTAGAAACCTTGATGTGACAAGGCAGTTTAGTCAGAGCTGAGTTGCCTGGAGTTACTTCCAGAATAGCAGCTCTCCAGCCAAAAAGTAGTAATAATACAATAAGTAAAAGCCACTGCAGAAGATATGAGCAGAGCACAGGAAAGACTCCGTCAGTCAAAACGTGGTTTATAAATAAAAGAAGCTTTTGGTTTGAAGTCCAGCACCAAACACCAACGGTGTGACCTTAGGCAAATCACTACAATTTGGATTTAAGTGTGTTGTCTATCGGACTGAAAAAAGATACTCATGGCTAATGTAAGGTTTACATACAAAATGCAAATCCCTAGAACAGTGCCTAAGCACATAATAAGCACTTAATGAATACTTAATATCTATTATATTATTTTTTAAAAAGACCAGCCAGTAAATGTGGTCTGTGTTTGCACACATGCAGCGCAGGGGTGAGCCGTCATGTTGGGTGGATGGGTACACTGGAGTCTGATAGCCTTTGAACTCTAAAACTCTACAATTAATTTTACTTATTTAGACTTCATGCCCGTCAAGGATAAAATATAAATACATTCTTCACTGTAAAATTATGAATTAACATTCTGACATCCAAGCCAATCTCTGTTCCACAGTAGTGCCATATTAACTCAACTTTCATTAAATTGAGGGGTATATGTCTATCTATAGGGAGCTTGCAGATATTTCTGCCTGAGGGATACGGAGACAGTGAAATGGACAAAGGCAGTGAGATATGAAAGTTCTCTCTGCTGTATGAGTAATTAGGGGGAGTCCCTAAAAATTGGGGGAGTAACCTCTACTACACAAGAACATCTTCACAAACCCTCATCTGCTCACTACTTGACACATTCTTATGGAGGCTTCTTTCATTTCCAGAGAGTTTGTCATATTATATTTAATTAGCCATATTTAAAATCTTGCCTTCATTAACCTAGTGAGTCTCACCAATTGTTGTCGAAAGACTTAATCTGAATTTTTTAATGGAGACAAAAGAAAAAAAGAATCTAGTCACTGTGTGTGTATGTATATATCATATATGTTTGTATGTGTACACAGTGACCATATGTATACATAGCTATTGCATTACCAGACCTAGAGCATCCACATGTGCCCCTGTGTGCACTGGCATTACTAATATTACATGTTTCTTTGTGTTGGCAGAGCACGGTGATGTTGACCAGGAGACAGCGCTGGCTGGTGCTCACGGCTTCCAGGGCTGTCTCTCTGCAGTGCAGTTCGGCCACGTGGCCCCGCTGAAGGCGGCGCTGCACCCTAGCCGCCCAGCCCTCATCACTGTCTCAGGGCACGTGACGGAGTCCAGTTGTGTGGCCCAGGCCGGCACTGATGCCACATCAAGGGAAAGGACACACTCCTTTGCAGGTGGTGTATGGGTCTTCCTTTTCCTGCTCACAAACACAGCTTGCCCACTGGATTTAAAAATCTTCCGGTATTGATGTTTTGATACATTCTCGAGATGGTTCCTTAACATTAGTTTTGTTTACCTCTCTGTTCTCTTTCCCATTTCTTTTCCACATTCTCACTTTTCTCTGCACGTGGGACATTGCAGTTCACATTTCTTGAGTTTAAAATAAAAGAGATTCCACATAGACCTACATTGTGTTCTGGTTTAAAATGTTTATGTTTTTCAAAATTTCTTCGTTTTACTTGCCTATATCACTGCCTTCTTTCTTTCTTTCTTTCTTTCTTTCTTTCTTTCGTTTTTTATTTATTTATTTATTTATTTATTTATTTATTTATTTATTTATTTATTTTTGTTCTTTAACTGCAGATCATTCTGGAACAAGAGACAACAGAGAACCCCTAGCTAATGCTATCAGAAGTGACTCTGCAGTAATTGGAGGTAATAGAAAGTATGAATGAGTTCTTTGCTGGTTCTTACTATCTTTGCTAGTAATGGTGAATATTCAGCATTGTAGAAAGTATTTCTAGAGCATCCCAAGTGTTAGGCACTGAATCCTGTTCATGGGGTCAGTTTGATATTTGTACTGGAGTGTCTCATGGAGAATTCCTAATTCTCTCTTCCTTGGAGATTTTCAGTATAAATAATCGATCATCTTGCTGGAGTGCCACACTTAAAGAATAGTTGCTAAACTGTGTTATAATAGCTATAATTTAGCTCGAAAGTGGCCCTCTGCATTCCCTAGGTGATTCTGAGCATAGCTGAGAAGCACCATTTTTGGTGGCGTCTTGGGCATATCACGATTCCACAGGGTTGTGTAAAGTTAGAAAAGCCTGAGATTAACATTTAGAGAATATATTTTATGTTGCCTTGATGATTAATAAAACAGACATCTCCACAGTTTAGATGCTACTGTCAATAAATATTACATTTTTAATTGTATTTGAATAAATTATTAGGTAAATGTAATAAAATGGTTCATAACTAACAAAAAAAAAATTTTTAAGTATGTCTTCCTGGCAATGAAACAGTATATTTTCAGAGACATAATTTATTCAGTACCAATCCCCATAATAAACTTTTTTCTTCCAGATTAATGATTTTAAGAATGTTATTAATCAGGTTATTGAAATGTTCAGTGGCTCACCTTTTCTCCACACCCTGTACATGATATGGACATAAAAGTAAATAATTATCTCACTGCATTACCAGATAAGGTGATTGCTTATATGTTTGGGCAACTTAGGTGGACTTTGTTTGGTTTTATTTTTTTATACCACTACTCATGTAGACCTCAATTTCTTTTAAGTAGTTAGAACTTTATTTAGACAGCACAGTACCGGTCAGATCTCTGTGAGGATGTGAATATCCCCATTGCTGTTTCTGTTGCTTTTCCTTTATCAAATTCATGATGTATAAATTAAAGATACCTAAAATAGGATCCCCTGCTAGTCATGTAAGGAGCAAAAACAAAACCCTGTTAGAAGAGTTGTTAATAACAGCATGTCTAAAAGAAATACATTAATATATTATTAGTATATGGTAAAAACACATTTAAAGTTATAGCATTTCAGTCTTAACATTTCTTTTTCTTCTTTTTCCAAGTAAGAAGAGGGGAGATAGAGAGATAGGCTCCCGCATATGCCCTGACTGGGAACCGCCTGGCAACCCCCATCTGGGGCTGAAGATCTGCCCATCTGGGGCCATGCTTGCAACCAAGCTATTCTTAGTGCCTGAGGCAGAGGCTCCATGGAGCTACCCCCAGCACCTGGGGCCAGTGCGCTTTAACCAATTGAACCATGGCTGCAGAAGGGGAAGAGAGAAAGGAAGAGAGAGAAGGAGGAAGGGGAAGGGTGGAGAAGCAGATGGTCACTTCTCCTGTGTGCCATGATCAGGAATCTAATCCAGGACATTCACACAGCAGGCCAATGCTCTACCGCTGAGCCAGTTGGCCAGGGCAGCTTTAAAACTTTAAAACAGAGTTCTTAGTCGAACCAACTATCTTGGTCTCATGATGGTACTTGCAGTACATGTAACATGTATGGATATAGAGAGATACAGATACAGGGAGAGAGGTAGATAGAGTGATTGTATATATAATCAAGCCTAGTGTTAGAACATAATATTTACTCTTTAGAATATTGTTACTTTGGGCAAATATCATTGTCAAGATTCACAGAATAAGGGACAGGTGTGTTGATACATCATTCTGTTATTTTAGAATGGAAGCCAGCTATAGGTCACCTGTGACATTCTCACTTGACTCAAGTGCATAGAGCAGAGAAGGACAGTGTAGAATGTTTGCAGCTCAGGAACTCGCCAGTGTCTACAGATCTGGTGTCTGCTCTTAATCATAGCAGAGACTCAGCCTCAGAAGCAGAGCAGCTGGTCATGGCCATCTACACTCAGACGGCGTTGTCTGGGACCATGTGCCATTTATCTGCTAAATCACAGAATATCACCCTCTTGTGCATTCCTCCATCTGGGAGCATTGTGGTAAAATGCTTCACCCGTTGTCTAGCTACTCATAAATTGCACCCACAGTGTAACAGTAATTAATCCATTTAAGGATTTTTCAAATTGGATAATCCCCCAATGTTCTGTATTTCCGATGATCTTTTCTTCAGTTGCAAACACTGAATAATATAAGATGGGAAATTGACTTAATAAGACATTGAAAAACGGGTGACCCAGATACTGTAGAGCATTTCTGGCCAGGCTACACAAATATGGACAGTAAGATTTAGAAAGAGAGAAAGCTACATCATTTCCTCATACAAACACATGCATGTAGAAAATGGCAGTGTCATGCAGTGAAGTAGTTGGCCATATTTTATTTAGAACATCTTTTGCTTTGTTTGCATAACAGGTTAAATGAAGGTTTTCCTGGGACACCACAAATGCTGACATAACATCTTCCCCAAATTAAAAGATCTAAGTCACATGCATGGGGCAGAGTAGAACCAGAGTTTATCCATGGCTCTCACTGGATCTCCTCACCGGGCCAGTGTGAGGTCGACCTTTATTTTATAATCGCAGCAGACTGCTCTCTGTAACATCTTCATCAGTTTTTCACACACCGACATTGGTCACAATATCTTTCTTTAAACAAGAGGCCTGTCACCAGACAGTAGAGATATTTATAGTAATTCAAACTGATTGCTTTTCTGAGATGAGAGCAAAATATAAAAACAATTGGATATTCTGATTAGAATTGTTATTTATTAATGTGGCTAATGATAATCAAAAGTTACCCTATCCATTAGTAATTCCTTCAGATTTGAAGTGTAGAATTTGGTTACCACAATTTATGAGATTTATCTATTATAGATTGCTATCCTTCAGATAAGGCAGACCTGGACAGAAATTGACAGCCATTGGCAACATCATGATTAGCTATAGTCAGTCTGTCCCTAAAACCATGTGCTCAGGAATCCACTGTGGCTGATGGCACCCTTCATAGGTTTGCCTTGGTTGGACTCCATTAGAGTTGTATACACTTAATTTAAACTAGAATGAAGATGTCTACTGTTACAGTAGGGGAATTGATCTGCATTGTTGTCTTCAGTGTACCTATTTCTGTCTGGGGGAAAGAAACTTGAGTTAATAACTTGACTGATGTCATCAGGAAAGTCTAAGTATCAAACTCATGGTGACAGACAGTAATTTTCCAAATTCTATCTTTCATGTGAAAGATTGACTTTATCATTGGCAACATACCCAGGGGTGGGCACAAGTGGATTGACAGTTCATATGAAGAAGTACAAATTAATAATGATACGAGAATAAACTCTGTTTCTTGTGCTCACAACTGTAAACCTACTTTTGTCACCCCTGTATATGGTTAGTAGTATTTTTTATATAAATTTTTATTAATTTTAATGGGGTGACATCAATAAATCAGGGTACATATGTTCAAAGAGAACATGTCCAGGTTATCTTGTCATTCAATTATGTTGCATACTCATCACCCAGAGTCAGATTGTCTTCCGTCACCTTCTATCTAGTTTTCTTTGTGCCCCTCTCCCTCCCCCTTCCCCTCTCCCCCCCCCTAACCACCACACTCTTGACCATGTCTCTTAGTCTCATTTTTATGTCCCACCTATGTATGGAATCATGCAGTTCTTGGTTTTTTCTGATTTACTTATTTCACTCCGTATAATGTTATCAAGATCCCACCATTTTGTTGTAAATAATCCGATGTCATCATTTCTTATGGCTGAGTAGTATTCCATAGTGTATATGTGCCACATCTTCTTTATCCAGTCTTCTATTGAAGGGCTTTTTGGTTGTTTCCATGTCTTGGCCACTGTGAACAATGCTGCAATGAACATGGGGCTGCATGTGTCTTTACGTATCAATGTTTCTGAGTTTTTGCGGTATATACCCAGTAGAGGGATTGCTGGGTCATAAGGTAGTTCTATTTTCAGTTTTTTGAGGAATCACCATACTTTCTTTCATAATGGTTGTACTACTTTACATTCCCACCAACAGTGAATGAGGGTTCCTTTTTCTCCACAGCCTCTCTAACATTTGCTATTACCTGTCTTGTGGATAATAGCTAATCTAACAGGTATGAGGTGGTATCTCATTGTAGTTTTTTATTTATTTATTTATTCATTTTTAGAGAGGAGAGAGAGAGGGAGAGAGAGACAGAGAGAGAGAAGGGGGGAGGAGCTGGAAGCATCAACTCCCATATATGCCTTGACCAGGCAAGCCCAGGGTTTCGAACCGGCGACCTCAGCATTTCCAGGTCGACGCTTTATCAATATCTGTTGGCCATTTGTATTTCTTCATGGGAGAAGTGTCTGTTCATGTCCTCTTCCCATTTTTTTATTGGGTGGTTTTTTGTTGTTGAGTTTTATGAATTCTTTGTAAATTTTGGATATTAGGCCCTTATCTGAGCTGTTGTTTGAAAATATCATTTCCCATTTAGTTGGCTGTCTGTTTATTTTGTTGTCAGTTTCTCTTGCTGAGCAAGAACTTCTTAGTCTAATGTAGTCCCATTCATTTATCTTTGCCTTCACTTCTCTTGCCTTTGGAGTTAAATTCATAAAATGCTCTTTAAAACCCAGGTCCATGAGTTTAGTACCTATGTCTTCTTCTATGTACTTTATTGTTTCAGGTCTTATATTTAGGTCTTTGATCCATTTTGAATTAATTTTAGTACAAGGGGACAAGCTGTGGTCAAGTTTCATTCTTTTGCATGTGGCTTTCCAGTTTTCCCAGCACCATTTGTTGAAGAGGCTTTCTTTTCTCCATTGTGTGTTGTTGGCCCCTTTATCAAAAATTATTTGACCATATATATGTGGTTTTATTTCTGGACTTTCTATTCTGTTCCATTGGTCCGAGTGTCTATTTTTCTGCCAATACCCTGCTGTTTGATTGTCGTGGCTCTATAATATAGTTTGAAGTCAGGTATTGTAATGCCCCTAGCTTCATTCTTTTTCCTTAGGATTGCTTTGGCTATTCGGGGTTTTTTATAGTTCCATATAAATCTGATGATTTTTTTGTTCCATTTCTTTAAAAAATGTCAATGGAATTTTGATGGGAATTGCATTAAATTTGTATATTGCTTTGGGTAATATGGCCATTTTGATTTTATTTATTCTTCCAATCCAAGAACAAGGAATATTTTTTCCATCTCGTATCTTTTTCGATTTCCCTTAACAATGCTTTGTAGTTTTCGTTATATAGGTCCTTTACATTCTTTGTTATGTTTATTCCTTGGTATTTTTGTTGTTGTTGCAATCATGAAGGGGACTATTTTTTTGAGTTTGGTTTCTAATGTTTCATTGTTGGCATATAGAAAGGCTATGGACTTTTGTATGTTAATTTTGTATCCTGCAGCCTTACTGTATTGGTTTATTGTTTCTAGTAATCTTTTTGTGGAGTCTTTGGGGTTTTCAATGTATAGGATCATATCATCTGCAAAAAGTGATACCTTTACTTTTTCTTTTCTGGTATGGATGCCTTTTATTTCTTTATCTTGTCTGATTGCTCTGGCTAGAACCTCTAGCACCACATTAAATAAGAGTGGAGAGAGTAGACAACCCTGTCTTGTTCCTGATTTAAGGGGGGAAGTCCTCATTTTATGCCATTTAATATGATGTTAGCTGATGGTTTATCATATATGGCCTTTATCATGTTGAGATATTTTCCTTCTATACCCATTTTGTTGAGTGTCTTAAACATAAAGTTGTGTTGTATTTTATCAAATGCCTTTTCTGCATTTATTGATAAGATCATGTGGTTTTTGTTCTTTGTTTTGTTGATATGGTGTATTACATTAACTGTTTTACGTATGTTGAAACATCCTTGAGATTCTGGGATGAATCCCACTTGATCATGATGTATTATTTTTTTAATATGTTGTTGTATTCGATTTACTAGTATTTTGTTTAGTATTTTAGCATCTGTATTCATTAGAGATATTGGTCTGTAGTTTTCTTTTTTTGTGCCGACCTTGCCAGGTTTTGGTATGAGGGTTATGTTGGCCTCATAAAATGTGTTTGGAAATATTGCTTCTTCTTCAATTTTTTGGAAGACTTTGAGTAGAATAGGAACCAAGTCTTCTTTGAATGTTTTTTACAGAGACAGAGAGAGAGTCAGAGAGAGGGATAGATAGGGACAGACAGGAACAAAGAGATGAGAAGCATCAGTCATCAGTTTTTCATTGCGACACCTTAGTTGTTCATTGATTGCTTTCTCATATGTGCCTTGACCATGGGGCTACAGCAGACCGAGTAACCCCTTGCTCGAGCCAGCAACCTTGGGTCCAAGTTGGTGAGCTTTGCTCAAACCAGATGAGCCTGCAATCAAGCTGGCGACCTCGGGGTCTCTAACCTGGGTCCTCTGCATCCTAGTCCAATGCTCTATCCACTGCGACACCGCCTGGTCAGGCTGGCTAGTATTCTTGAAGGGACAGAGGGCATTCTAAAAGAAACCTCATTCTTTTTGAAGAAAATATCTGCCAGATTTCCATGTCAAAGCAACCACAGTCGATCTGCCAGTCATTCTTTCACATAAAAATGGTGTTCATGAAGCAAAAAGCAGCGAGCTCATCTCACCACTCACATGTTCACACGGGCACTTTTTCTGGAGACAGGCATCATACTTCGAGTACACTGGAAGTACCTTATGAAAAGTTTTCATTTTGCCACCCCAAATGTTAAAAGGCTTATAGCCAAAGGCCTAGACTTAATATAATAAAATGAGTATATATTAGTGCTTCATCAGAGATGCTCTTAAATGGATCTAGCTTTTTGTATTTTTCCTGTGATTGCAGCAGTGCAAGCCTTCTATCTTAGGAATTTAGTGACCACCCTCACCTTTTGGGAGCCTGTCTGACTTCTCGCTAAAGAAACAGGAATTTTTGCCAGCCTTGCTTTGCATTGCCAGTGGGTATATCAGAACAGTAAGAGAACCCTCTTAGAGTTATTGTAAAAATAGTTTTGACCCTATGGATGGACCTTCTCAAAGTGTCCCAGGGACCACCCTGCATTCCCAGATCACACTTCAAAGACCACAGATCGAATGTAACATCAGGATGTCAGGTTGTGGTGATCGTTGGTATAGCTAACAATGGAAGTATATAAAATTTTTACTTATGTATTATAGAATTGTACACATGGAACCTATATAATTTTATTAACCATTGTAACTCCTGTAAATTCAATTTAAAAAAGAAATTTAATAGGAAAAATAATAAATTTTCTGTTTACAATCAGAAGTTTCAAAAAAATCAATGTTGTTTATATAGAAATCATCTAAATATGTCTATAGGTGGGTATCAGTATATTTTGTTAGTCATGATTATTCAGATATACAACCTGTTTCTGCTATTCAGCATATGACAAATTATTAAAAACTCAACTTCATTAAAGAGTGTATACTTTTAAGTATGAAAACACATATAATTATTTTGCAATGTTACACTATAATTTCAAAATAATTAAAACTTGCCAGTTTATTAGTATGAAGTTTCCACATGGTGTCTTAAGAGACGTTCTTATGTGAAATACAAATGCACTAAATAAATTCAATATAATATTCATTTGGAACAACTGGAAGTGAACCCTCATGGTTAATAGAACTCAGGAGAAAACTCGATATATTATGATACCACTTATTCCAGAAATACCTGAAATTTTGATAGTTCCAATTGGTGAAATTGGATTCTTGTTTCAGTAAAAAAAATAATTTTACTATGACTCATTAAACAATGACGTCGACACAGCCTCTGTTGAGACAGAAGTTCTGACTGTATTTCTTTCCCCTCTCTCCCCAGGTCTGATAGCCGTGGTGATCTTTATCTTGCTGTGTATCGCTGCCATAGCCGCTCGCATTTATCAGCAGAAAAGGTTATACAAAAGAAATGAGGCAAAAAGGTCAGAGAATGTAGACAGTGCCGAGGCTGTTTTGAAAAGTGAGCTTAATAGACAACATGCGGTCAATGAAAATCAGAAAGAGTACTTCTTCTGATTGGCAGCCGTGATTTCACTTACAGTTACGTCGGTGGGTTTTAGTAGCCAGGGGCTCCAAATGGACAAAAAAAAAAAAAATTGTTTTTGCATCGAATGTACGGGCAGCGATCTGCAGCTCTGCTGTCTTGCCATATCCGGACTCGAGATGGCTCCAGGAGGCCTCGCCCAGTGGCTCATTTCACTTCGCATTCTCCGTAACAAGGAACTAGATATTGCTGTTAATACGATCTGAAACGGAAGTTTAACTGGCTTGATGACTATGGTTTTTAAAACTAGCCCTGGTCTCTCAACCACATGATAGTCAGTTTTGTTAGAGGTAAATATCAAGATTGGACTTCACCGGCCTTGCTTTGTTTGAGAACATATGCTGTGTTTGCTTTAGTGTTCCCCTGGTGTTACTCATAGAGCTGGAAATGCTTCTGAGATCCCGTTTGGCTCGTGTTTGCATCCTCAGTGGCCAGAAGCATTTAAACAAACCCCTCTGCCTTTCTCTGTAATTCCATTCAATACAGTTTATCAGCAGTCTTGAAAGATGTTTTGTTGTCATTGGTTTGTTTGTATTGCTCCTTTTCTATTTGACTGTCCTTAATGATTTTGAATACATTAGGTTTTGAGTGTCAGAATTCAGCTCTGATCATAGACTTCATACGTAACAAGACCCAGAAAGTGCATTGGTCGTCAGTGTGTAATGTCTGGCCTTGATAATTTTTTCTGTTTTATTTGCTGTTATTGTTTGGTAGTGGTGGTAGTTCAGACCTTGGGTAATGTCAATTTCCCAGGGGTTGTGACATGTTTGCAACTAAACTTGTTGATATAGAAACAATTCTTAACTCTGCAAAATATTATTTTTTATTTATAACTGTAGTATCTCCAACAAAATATACTTCCGAGAATATTTTCCCCAAATGTTATGTCTGTTTACTTTATAGGTTTACACTGTTTTTCTGAAGTTATCACCAACTTTTCTTTGCTCTCCCTTTGAGATATTCTGTGGAGCATGGTCTTATGTATTAGAAAAAAGAGACACTTTGTAGAGGGCACAAACCTACCTAGAACACCTACCCCTCCAGGCATACATTTTGTGGTGCACTGTCCCCTGGGGCATACTTTTAAAAATAGAAGCGGAAACCATGCCCCGTTCTGCAGAACTGGTAGAGTGATTAAGGGCTGCTCATTCTAAAGGATGATGACACACTATATGACATACTAAGTGTGTCTCTCTAGTCACTTCTCATGTCCAGTGATGGGGTACACTCACGACCATGCAGTAGAGTTATCAAAAAGTACCAAAAGTCAGTATCACCCACTCACTAGTACATTCTGATGAAAGGATATATACATACAGGAGATTAAAGAATTATCAATAACCTCACGAAATGGACACTATAATTAACTTTGAGGCCATGTGAACAAGATATTTACATGTGGCTATCTTTGAATTTCACAAGCCAATTAAATAATAAAGGCACTTTGCTATTCATAATCACACTTTCTAGATGTTTGTTAAGGAAATATTGGATTCTTTAGTTTGTCCACACCAGAATAATTTAGAAATGAGTCAGTTAAGCCTCTTTTTTTCTCTTCCTACCTCTCCTTACAAAACCTTCTTGTCTTTTCTCATAGCACTGTATCTGTTTTGATGCCTCTGTAAATGCCTGAGTAAATTTTAAGAATGTACCTGACCAGGCGGTGGTGCAGTGGATAGAGCGTCGGACTGGGATGCAGAGGACCCAGGTTCGAGACCCCGAGGTCGCCAGCTTGAGTGTGGGCTCATCTGGTTCGAGCAAAAGTTCACCAGCTTGGACCCAAGGTCGCTGGCTTGAGCAAGGGGTTACTCAGTCTGCTGAAGGCCCGCGGTCAAGGCACATATGAGAAAGCAATCAATGAACAACTAAGGTGTCGCAATGAAAAACTGATGATTGATGCTTCTCATCTATCTCTGTTCCTGTCTATCTGTCCCTATCTATCCCTCTCTGACTCTGTCTCTGTAAAAAAAAAAAAGTAAGAATGTGAATTAACATAGTAGTTCATGAAGGACCTGTGTTGGCAAAGATCTTTTTATTTATATTTTTATTTTGTAATTGAAAGGTGGCTAGTGAAGGATTGAACACAGAAATGGTATTTTTATTCGATACAAAGCTGAATTCGAACATCATTACAGCCCTGCATCTTTTATGAATGGTTGTTATTTAGAAGCGGCATTAACATGGCTGGGAGCTGAAACGCAGACAGGTTTCTAGATGGTGAAGCCTCGTGGTCCTCTGTGGTCCACACTGCTGAAAACTGCAGCATCATGGCCCCAGAACGCACTGATCCATCATGCACGTGGCTTCCGTTTCCTGATTTGTAAGCTTTGTTCCTTCTTTTTTCTTAATAAAATGCAGTTTTGAATTAAAATGCACAATATATTTTGAAACATTGTATAAAGTTTAGAATGAGGAAATGACACTGGATTTTTTTTTTCTCAAAACAGTAAAAAGATGTGTAGATGTATGCCTTCTGTACTGGTATGTGTGTTTTTTGAAACCTATTGGTACATCCTGTACTTATTATGAATTGTTAACAGGAACTGCATTTATAATGTATTTTTTCTTTTAAATGAATTCAGAAATGAAAAGAAAAATAGGGAAATGTTTATTGATTGTAACAAGGAAAGGAAATTAAACCAGACCTTGAGTTCTGCCAGAGAACAATGATTTGACTGGTAGCAACTGTTCATTGAAAAGTTATTAAGTATTTAAATTGGGTGTGTCTGTTTATTTCTTCAGAGAGCCTGGCCAATGAGCACTACATATGTAGATGTAAAGATCACAGTATATAGAAACACACATGGTGGGGCTAAAGTAGGTTTCCAGTTGTGAGTTCACAAAACACAGAGTTTATTCTTACCTTGTTATTTATTGTATTATTTTTCATACAAACAACTGTAAGCCTACTTTTCCTCACTCTGTATAGTGTACCATTTTGTAATATAAAAGTTTTAAAATTTCTTTATTTGTGATTTCAAATGAAAACAATACAGAATTAACATTCTCTTTTTGCGAAGACTAAATTTTCCAAATCTCATTAAATTCAAACGTGCAGGATGCAAACAGAGTGGCGCTAGTGGGACATGTGACATGGGGTTCATCCGTGGGAAATGACATCTGAAGTTTGTCAAAACAATGCCACTGAAATAGCCCTCATCCACTCTAGGAAATTGCTCCATTTGTTTTTCAATCCTTTCCCAAGAGTTGATCTTGAAAGCACATTTAATAAATTCTTTAGATACTAAATTAAAGACAACAAGAAGACTCAACCAGACAACCAACCAAACGGAAGTCAGTCATTTAAAATGATCTTTCATTAGATGGTATTGTTCTTCATCTGTGACAGAAAATTGAAACAAAGTCCACCATGCAACCGGAGAGCACGGATGTATTCTTTAGCATGGACAGCGCAGTTTTACAGATGAAATGTCCAAGAGGTGGACATACAAGGTGGCATCCCAGAGGACATATGGCAGAATGTAAGTGGTGCAGCTGTGACTAGAATTTCTTTTCACTCCACATTTTGCTGATCTCAGTGCCTCCAAGACCTAGAGCTTTGACAGTTATTTAGTGGTATAGAGAATTAGAAAGACAATGGTATCCTCTTTGTTCAGAATGACCTATAATCCTAGAACTTTCCTGTATCTTTTAAAAATGACCATAAACCTTTATTTGATAGGTCATTGCTATTAACAGATTTGGTTTTCTTTAAAAAAAATTTTATTAAGTTTATCGTCCTGGACCCTAGATGAGAGAATTTTAACTGGGACACTTTTACATAGTCTTTGTGAAGAGCACAATACGAGTTAAATCTGACTGAGGAATCAGATACGTTCCTTATGGTAGAAGAAAGACGACACATTTCATGTCAAAGTGTGTTCAGGTGACTGTTTGACTTTCCCGAGTGTGTTCATTATGTCCTGCTTGTCTTCTGCTTTTCCAAAGTTTGGAAGCTGGAGAGTGAAGGGACATACACACAAAGGGGAGCTGGTGACAGGGAAGACAGAGTTCAGAAGGCAGCTGTGTGTGGCAGACACAGTGAGTGAGAACACGCATGCCTACAGGAGAGAATGCGAAATGAGGAGAAAGGGAACATGAAACGGTTTGCACACAGTGTGGTAAGAGATTTGGACTTCTGGTGAATCAATAAGTTTCTCCGGAATCTGGCTTGGAAGACTTGAACTGGAAATAAAGTGGGATGGAAAACAGTCTGACCCACGATTATAATGGCTAGTCCAATGCAATCATTTTTTCCTTTCCCCTATTTATAGCATTATATTTAAGTCTGTATTAAAAGGCATGCGTGTATTTTAAAATTCATATAACATAAGAAATCTTACAAAGAAAAGTAGCTCTCCATTACCATACCCCCATCACTGTGAGCTCTTTTAGCTGTGTCCTTTTAGCTGTCTTCATGTTTTTTAATCACATGCAGTAATAGGCTGGGTTCCCGGGGAGGCAGACTCTGAGACAGAGGTTATCATGGAAGAAGTGCCTTAGGAAGTATGAGGAGATCAGCCCCTGTGGGGAAGGGCACCGCACGGTGGGCGGATGGAGCAGCTGGGCTGTGGTGCCATCCCAGGGCTCAGCCCTGCGCTGCTCAGACCCACCTGCTTTGAATAGAAGCTCCGGCGGAAGCTTGTCCAGGAATCTGGTAGGCCTCTTTCCAGGGAGACACTTGCACCAGGAAAGAGGGTGGAACAAGCCATCGGCTCTGCCCCGGCAGGCGGTCTCTTGGCTGCAGCTGGTACTCATCCCCTCCCTCCTCTACAGCCCAAACCAGACCAGGTCCAGCTGACAGCTCTGCAGTTTGAACCCTTGTCTACTATCACCTCAGGCTGTGGCTACTATTCCTTTGCCTTTACTATTAAATTGGTAAAATGAGTATCTACATGCCCAAATACTCTTCCTGTTTCCATAGTGTAACTACAGTCCTGTGACTACCAGTCAGGGACAGTTACCCCTGACATAGCTTCACACCCAACATTGCATCAACCAAAGAGCCACACTTCAGCAGGGGATGTGTGGGAGGAGACACACCCTGAGCCACGCTGGGCCGCCCCTACCATTCCATCAGAGGCCCTGAGGCCCCTGTAAACTGGTGTTGGCAGCCGCCTTGCGGGCAGTCCAGGCAACTCTTGGCTGAAATAAGTAGTAATTCTAGTCAAAAGTCATTTCTGTCCCTTTGAGGGTTAAAAAGTTATGATGTAGTCAGCTTGCCACAGATTGGTGTCCTTGCAGAGGAGAAGGAACCGGTTTCTGCTGTGGACCACGTGAACCGTCAGGAGGGGTGGAGCCACATCAGCCTCCACGGGTGGTGGCTCATGCTGCTTGGTGACGCATCGCTTCCCTGGCTGCCTCCACGGCTGCTCTGGTCACACACCCACTGTCCTCGCACCCGGGTACACAGCGACTGAGGTTGGGTGATCCCCAGCTGAGGTGTGCTCGGTTGTTCGGTGACGCGGCCACAGCTGCGTGTGCTTCCGGGCGGACATGGATCTAGATTCCATGTCCACCTCCGCAAGTTTCTGCCTCAGCCTCCTGTGTCCCGGATCTTTCAAATCTCCCTCCAGGCTCTGACAAACGGGCCAAATCCCGGCCTGTAAGTGCGTATATATTATGACCTTGGGCCTTTTCTTTTGCACGGAGTGAATGACCTGGAGCACCACCCAGAAATTCTGCTCCCTGGGAGGAAGGTGGCCTCTCTACTGTCATTCTGCGCTGCCCTGATTGGTGCTGTCGTGGTGTTGAACTTCCAGTTTGTACACGGCATTCTGCGTAAACCCATTCCTGCACCAAATTCACACACACTCTTCCTGCCTTCAGCAGTCGGTAACAAAGGGCCATTCGTGCTTCCTGAATGTGGGCCGAGGGGAGTGTGCCAGGGGAAGATGAGTGGGTGACATGGGGTTCTGGACTAGGGGGTTGTGCAGCTTGTTTGTGCCTGCTGATGCGTGAGGAGGGGCACCATTTCCGGTTTGTGGTGATTTTCTGCTGGGCCCCGCTAACCTCGTGACTCGGTGGTCTGACAGAGGCCAGTTCGTTGTGGGCATTTTGCCCACATTTAGTGTCTGCGCGAGAGGTATTTCCACTCTGGCGGGGCTCAGGAGCATCTAGGAGATTTTTTTAGCGAGTCCTATGTTTCTCCCACAGATGACATGGCATTGCTCCAAAACCTTAAATTTCTGCAATGTGATGTTGCCATTGTGACAGCCAGTGAAGTCTGTGTAGTGTCTTTCCCACAAGTAGCACCACTGAGAGCCTAGGGCCTGCAGGGTTGTGTGGTCCAGGGGTCAGGATCACTGTCTACTGCTAGGCCCACTAGAGCCCTTTCTCTCCCCCACCCCACTCTAAGCTGGAGCCTTGCATGCTACCCAGCAGGTGGTCACGGCTCCGTCCTGAACTGTGGGAAAAGCTGCCTCCAGAACCCAGAGACGCTCGTCTTTTTCAGCGTGGGAAGTGAGAGAGGCCATCCTTTGTTACTGACTCTGGAGGGATGTCCCAGCATGCCCAGATCAGGGGTGGGCACACTTCCTCTGTGAAATGCCAGATAGTAAACATTTCAGGCTTGTGGGCCATCCAGTTTCTGCTGCAAGGACTCAGCTCTTGTCATTGTTACATGAGGGTGTCCATAGACAGTATATTTAAATAATGAGTATAGCTGCATTCTAACAAAACAATGTACAAACTAGGTGATGGGCCTGGTCCAATCCATAGGCCATTGTTTCCTGATGTCTGCCCTAAAGCACTAAACCCTTAATAAGTGTACTGATTGGGCAGCCAGTGTAGTGGGCGAGAGTGGCGCTCTGCAGGACGTCCGCTGATACAGGTCTTGTCAGACTATACCATGGCAGAGGGCAGGAGTGTTAACATAGCTTCGGGCAAGGTTGTTGTTCATTCCAGGTAACTGCAAGCTCTTTCTAAAATTCCTCTCTGATAGGTTTGGAAAACGACACTTTTCAGGTCAACATCCATATATTATATACCTGGGGACATGTTATTCTCCTCTAGTAAAAGCACCAACATCTGGCACAGCAGCTGAATTGGGGCTTCAGCAAACTAATTCCTCTTTGCCGAGTCAGGTAATATAACCACAGGTTGCAGGGTCGAGGATACGGGTAGCATTGAGGGGGCCATTTGTGTCTCTGCCATAGCCCACTTACTGTAATGTTTTCATCCAGCTGGTCTGATGTCCTTCACACCAAACCCTGCTCATTTGACCTTTTCTATAGAAAAGCCTGTATTCAGGTGCCTCTTGATGCTTGTACATGTGAAATGCTTGTGAAGTAACTATATTCCTGTCCCCGTATTTCCTGTGTTGAATTATATCTGGTCTATTTCTTTACAAAATTGACCTCACTTTCTTTTTTAGTTTTTTATTTTATTTTTATTCATTTATTTATTTTTATTTATTTTTTTGACAGAGACAGAGGGAGAATCAGAGAGAGGGACAGATAGGGACAGACAGGAAGGGAGAGAGATGAGAAGCATCAATTCTTCATTGCGGCACTTTAGTTGTTCATTGATTGCTTTCTCATAAATGCCTTTACCGGGGCTACAGCAGAACGAGTGACCCCTTGCTCAAGCCAGCAACCCTGGGCTTAAGCTGGCAACCTTGGGCTTCAAGCCAACAACCTTTGGGCTCAAGCCAGTGACCCCGCGCTCAAGATGGTGAGCTCATGCTTAAACCAGATGAGCCCACACTCAAACTGGCGACCTCGGGGTTTCAAACATGGGTCCTCCACATCCCAGTCCAATACTCTATCCTCCGTGCCACTGTCTGGTCAGACACACTTTGTTTCTTATATGGAGGAAATGCAAATAGTAAATCTAGCCAGAGTGGAGCCTGGGCTCCTCCCCTGGCCCGGGCTTTTTGCTAACCCTTCCTCTGCTTGAGAAAGGATTGGAAATTCTCATAATTTGACTTGCTCAAGTGGCTCCAAATTGCCTTTCTGACAATTAGGAGCTATAACCATTATTTCTCAAAAAGTCATTAAATTATTAATATCAATTTTATCAAGCCATAACGTAGCAAGACCGGTTCTTATTGTAATTCTTTGCATCATGCCAGACTAATTTGTGTTTGCTGTTAAAATAATTTCCTTATTCTACGTGCTGATATTAGACCTGACTTTGGGCCCATTGAGCTAACACATCTGCTTCTAAGCTGTTCATATGAGAAAACTTTCTGATAAATTATGTTTCTGTGAATGAATTCATGTTTTCCCTTGAAAATAAGCTGTTAATAATGATTCATGTTTCTCTGTATTCAAAAGGAACAAATTATTTTTTTAATTGAGTCGTGATAGGACCTGCTTTTCTAAAAATACATGTGACAAAAAGGTAGTCACAAATGACAGGATTGAGAGTCTTTGCAATCATTTTTTCATGTGTTTAAGATACTCGATCAAGTTTTCTTAGTAGAAATCAATAGCACCAAATAAATTATTGTAGAATGGCATCTCCTGAAATAGGATTGTCATTATTTGGAAGGAAATAAACCAGATATAACAAAAGCACCACATTTCATCATATTAGAAAATATACAGACACTAAAACAAGTACTGACCAAACTATATAATTTCAGCTTTGAATCCTTATATCAAGGACTAGATTAGTGAGAATGCTGATGATTTCTGAATGGTGTCACCTTTCTGTTCATGTATCCTTTTTCTACCTGTACTTTGTGGAAGAGAAAGAAAATATCTTTCCTGATGACTTTTTTAGTGGAAATTTAGTACAGTTTGGCCTTCCCATAGTTAAAGTTTCATGATGTATGAAATTGATATGGTGCTAAGTGCCTCTAGCAATTTCTTTGGGCAATTCTACTTTTCTGTTGGCTTCTATTATGAAACTGAAGCTTCGCTATATAATTTAAGCTATAAAATATAATACAAACATAGTCAATCCTTGAACTCTTTCATTTGAAGGGAAATATTTTCTGACATACTAATAATACCGCACATACAAAATTGCTACTAAATTGTTAAAAAATCATTGTTACACATATGCAACTATTTTTTGCCACATGAGTGCCTTTCCACTGAAGGAGTGGGTATGAGGACAATCTCAGAAACTCCTATTGGCTTTTAGACATGGAAACCCAATGCAGTCCTCTACCTAGTTCCTTCAGCCTTCAGACACCATTCTTTCCTTTAAGACCCAAGTGAAAATGGTTTCAGCTCCTGCCCCCGGTCAGTCCATAGGAAGTTGAGTCCCTTAAGTGTGTACATCCTCCCCACAAGATATTCTGGAAGCCCCGAGGAATGGTGTCATATACTACAAGCCCTCTTGGTCCTTATCAGTTATTTTAGCCAGCTGCCCACATCCGGCCATTACTCTAGTGACCCAACAGGTCTGGTTTAAGCTAAGTAGGTTAATTCTGTATTTCATGACCAGCTTCCTCTGGTTACAGCTCGAGTTTTTTCTCTTAATTCAGCAAACACAGGGAAGACTGGAATATAGTGCTTAAGAAAAAATTACAGACATGTTGGAAAGAATGTAAAAATAGCAAATCAGAAAAACTGAACTGAATTGGATGTCAGTGATCCCAGGCAGGGGTCCCCAAACTTTTTACACAGGGGGCCAGTTCACTGTCCCTCAGACCGTAGGAGGGCCGCCACATACAGTGCTCCTCTCACTGACCACCAATGAAAGAGGTGCCCCTTCCAGAAGTGTGGCGGGGGTCGGATAAATGGCCTCAGGGGGGCCGTAGTTTGGGGACGCCTGTCCTAGAGTCTCCCAGCCGTGCCTGTGCAATGAGTTACTCCTCTTAGTCTCTGTGCTCCCCTCTCACCCAAGGAAGCAGAAATGCCAGACCACTCCCAGACATGAGACCGCAGCCCAAAAGCAAGTGCACTTCCTTGATGATTTCTTTCTGCCCAGGGTAAATGGCATGCCTATCTATTGTTTAGTGGGAACCTTAACCCCAGAGACTGAACAGGGTCTATAGCTCCTACGTCATTGCCAAGACAATTCAAGAGCTTGCCAGTGAAGTGTCCTGGAGTATGGAATGTCCATTCATCCTTGCCGAGTACCAGGTGGCAGACTCCGACAGCCTCTCTCTGGTGCATTCTGTGGACTCACCACCATGTTAATATGAAGATTAACCTCATTGTTCATGTCGGAAGCCTCATTCCAACAATGTGTCAATCTGTGACTCCTGCTGGCTGCTTCTTCCAGTGTTTCCTATTCTGTGGAATAGCAGCACTGGCCACCTAGTAGCCAGAAGCTGAAATCAAACCAGAAGTCTCCTTTCATCACTCTCTCTCTCTTTGATTCATCACCAATATATGTCTGCTCATCCCTTAAATATGTCATGAATCTAGCCTCTTCTCTCTTTTCCAACTGCCCCCCCCCCCCCGCCCATCAGGCTATCGTCATCACTTGGATAGTGCTCTGAAGTGGCCTCCTAACTAGTCCGTGCCGTGGACTACAGCCTCCCAACCTCCTAGCCATTCTCTGCCTCTGCATTCCTCTCTCTCATCTCATACCCTTTAGAAGCTTCCCTTTGCTCTTAGAATGAAGGTAATGGTGGTCCTGTGTTCCATATGCTCATCCTTGTCCCAGATTAATTTTAAATGTATCCTAACTTCACTATCAAGAATGTTTCATTTTCAGTGATAAATTCTGTGGTTAACCTAAACATAACCATGATCTGGCCCTGGCCTCATATCAGACAGAGAGACCCTGATTTCTCCCACACTTACATTCTTTCAGCTCAGCTCCATTGGTTTTCCGTTCACCCCTGCCCCCATTGCATAGCTTTTGAGTTTGCTAACCTTTTGTAGTGAATTCTTTCCTCCTCAAATGAATGAGTTAGCTTATTTCCATCGTTTTGAGCAGCATTTTCTCAGCAAAACTTTCCCGGTCTCCATTGCTAGGTCAGGTTCTCCTACTGAACCCACCCGTCTCACACCTGTATGCCTCCTGCATGAAACCGAGCCCCGGGAGGCCAGGAGATCTCTGTGTTTCTCATTCAGTCCCATCACCAAGCACAGAGCACAATGTGTAACTGACACCCAATAGAATTGAATGAATGAACATAGGTTAAGTAAACAATGACTGATAAATGGTTGTTCTCTTTATGCATATAGTTGAAGGGTCAATTTCTGGGGACCCACCTCATAAGAAAGGAAGACTGCAGCGAAGATAAATAATTCTCTTTCTCTCCAGAACTGAAAGACCACTAGTACTGTCTCAGTGCAACTTCTGTTATTAGCTAAACAGAGTAAGTAACCTTCCCCCACACCACTATACTGATCGATCAAGCCCCTTGTAATCAGCATCTTGTGTAATGGGAGGCCATTACTGAAATCAATCTTCTTTTACTGTCTTATAAATAAGCAAGCAAACAAAATAAAAAGCAAGTATGTGTGCTGAAAACTTGGTTCTTCAGTTACAATTCTTACATTATCTAGTCCTTGAATCACTTATTTGCTCTTAATAAAACCCATTAGCCTCCACTCCACTTTTCTGTATTTTATAAACAGATCTGCCACAGTCATTTACTTCTGTCTGTTCAGTATTATTCAGGCCATTATGTAGAATTGAAAGCTAGTTTGGCAACAGTTATCTGAAGTAAAACTTTCTTTTGTTGAGTTTATGTAAGATGTGTGTAGTATGTGCTCACAATCATATAATAGGTCCTCACTGTGATAAGAATTTAGATTCGTTTTAAGAAGGGTACAGTTGGAGCACAGTAGATAGCGTGTTTGAATTGGAAAAAGATGGGGGTTTTCAATATGGCAATGACCTTACATAATTTGTTGGGTGGATTATGTTTCTAATATAATTCTGTTTGTTTTGAAAATTGTTATGCTTGAAATCCATGTGGATTAAGGGAGAGGGGGGAGGAAGGGAAGATGGGAGAGAGAGAGAGAAGCACTCTTATTGGGTTGATGCTTCAGCTCCTTTTGTGGCTCCTAGGGGCAGGACACAGCCGCCCTGCTGTGGCTCAGGCAGGAGTCAGCAGGGCTCCATCAGAGAGTGACTTAGGTGGGTAGGATGATTGAGGGTGATTGCTTTCACTTACTTGATTAAAACTGGTAGAAACATAGACGGCTCTCCAGTTGTTTTTTTATGCAGCTTACTGACTATTGTTTTTCTTTTTAAATGGACATTTACTACCTATTTAGAACAATAAAATACCTCGAAGCAAACATTAAGCAAAATGTAGCTTATCTATCACATGCCCGACTTCTCTTGATAGTAATAACCATGAATACAGTGTCCATTACACGGTAAACACTACATTTTTATAAGTTGCTGTATAGATTCACTTTGTGATCTCTAATAAACCTATTTAGAGAATACCCAATTAAGGGAACTTTAATGAAAGCCAATTACTCAATGCCCTAAATTTTAGTTTTGAGGTACTGAACTGTGTTTTAAATTTACCCACAATAACACTTATGGGCAATTAACATTTCATTTTGCATGCTATATACATCAGTAATTTTCTTTCATTTACTGTAATGTTGAAAGACGGTAACTACATTTATAGTAAATGCATTTTATTAGTTACCACATTGGACTTACCTGGCAGTTTATATGGGGGATGTGTCCACTCAGACTCCATTAGAAACTTTCAGAAGAACAAACTCAAATGTGTTCCAGGAAAGAAATTAAATAGCTTGTGAGTGTTTTAGGTTTAATTTGCAAATAGCAGAAGAAAGGAGGGGCCGATGAAAATGCTGTGTCTCTATTTAAAAATTTCTTTTCATTTGAAATATTGATAATTAAAGGGATCTGTGTTTACCCATCACTCAGCCTCCCTCATGGTTAACAGCTTATACAATTATATCTCACTTATGACAACCAGAGAATTAACGATGAACGCTCACCTACAGATTTTATGCAAATTCCTTGTTTCCCCCCAATATCCTGTATTCCAGGTTCCATCCTGGGATCCCTGATTGTACTTAGTGGCTCTGTCTCTTTAATGTCCTTCCATCTGTGATAAGTCCTTAGTCTTTCCTTGTCTCCCATGACTGTGACACAGCTGAGTTTTAAAAAATAACTGATTATTTTGTAGAATGACACTCGATTTTGGTTTGTCTGATGTTTTTTCATAATTAAATTGAACTCATGCATTTTTTTTGGCAAGAATACTACAGAAGTGGTGTGGGTCCTTCGCAGTTCATAATGTCACAGGGTACGTGATGTCATTGTGCTCATTACTTGTGATGTGGACCTTGCCTTCTTGGTTAACGTGATGTTTGTCACCACAGGGTCTCTCCTTTGTAAACTTACTCTTGGCCTCGGCTGATGCCAAACTTACTCTTACTCTCGGCCTTGTTGCTTCTCAGATTGTCACCCACTGATTTCAGCACTCATTAGTGGACCTTGCCTCCTGCAGTCATTACTGTGCTGTGTGTGCCAGACGGGGCTCTTGTATTTCCCTCGCTCCTCCACATTTGTTAATTTGAATTGTACTCCACCATTTCATTGTCTATTTATTTACTTACATATGGACACACACATGTTTATTTTATTCCATAATCCAATACTGTGGCTCTTGGCTTTGTTGTTTAAATTGTTCCATATTTGACGTCCTTGTAGGAGGTCCCCAAGTGAGGTTTATGGATGGGCACGAGTCAGTCAGCTGGCCTTCTGTTAAAGAAATTGAAGTATTGATATTGTTACTTAACTGATCACACTTCTTCATATTTCTGGGAGAAAAATACCTTTATGGAGCATGAATAAATACCCATGTTTTCCCACGTGAAACATGTTTCCAGACCTCAACAGTTTTCTTTTTTTTTTTTTTAATTCATTTTAGAGAGGAGAGGGAGAGACAGAGAGGAGAGACAGAGAGAGAGAAGTGGGGGAGGAGCTGGAAGTATCAACTCCCATATGTGCCTTGACCAGGCAAGCCCAGGGTTTCGAACTGGCAACCTCAGCATTTCTAGGTCAACGCTTTATCCACTGCGCCACCACAGGTCAGGCCAGACCTCAACAGTTTTAAGCACAGCTCAGTCCAAGTTTGGTTTCCCTTCTCCTCACCTCTGTTGTAAGAGGTAACCGGTGACTTCTCCTTCGACTTGGCTCTTTTAAACGTATTGCAATTGCCAAAGATAAAAAGCCAGCCACTAGTTAAAATGGGAAGGACAGATTTTAGTTAGTAGCAACTATGGCAGCAGGGAAAACAGTCTGGGATGAACTAGACTCAACTTGGATTTGTACAGAGGTGACGAAATTTTAAAGGGAGAAGGATGGAGTAGGGAGGAAGACAAGCAGGAGCTCAGTAGAGTCAGGGAGGCGAAAAGTTACAACAGGTTGGTTATAAATGATACATGCCCGTAGTCCAGCTGTGCCTGCCTGCTGGTAATGATCAATGGTAGATTTCTATCCTCCTGTCCTCAGGTGTTGGCTGGAACAAACAGCAGATTTTTTTTAGTCACGTTTATGTGAAACCCCAATTATATGTGTGTATACAACACATATACATACATAAGTATATGGGTACACTCGTATATACATGAGTGTGTTTTATATATTGTGTGTGTGCTCATGTGTGTCTAGCTTCTCTGTGCGCATGTTTTTTTTTTCACAGTATTTGTCTGAATTGAAAAATAAATTTTAGCCTGACCAGGCGGTGGCGCAGTGGATAGAGCATCAGACTGGGATGTGGAGGACCCAGGTTCGAGACCCTGAGGTCACCAGCTTGAGCGCAGGCTCATCTGGTTTGAGCAAAGCTCACCAGCTTGAGCCCAAGGTCACTGGCTCGAGCAAGGGGTCACTCAGTATGCTGTAGTCCCCTGGTCAAGGCACATGTGAGCAATTAATCAATGAATAACTAAGGAGCCGCAATGAAGAATGAAGAATTAATGTTTCTTGTCTCTCTCCCTTCCTGTCTGTCTGTCCCTGTCCCTCTCCCTGACTCTCTCTGTCTCTGGCGCGCGCACGCGCACACACACACACACACACACACACACAAATTAAAAATTGATTTTGCTGGAAATTAATCAAGACAATGAGATGATTTTCCAAGTGAGGTAGTTGAAGAAAATATTGTAAATAGCTTTGTAGACTCATTTGGCTTGCTAAGTTTTCAAGGTGCCTCTTCAAATTAGCTTTATCTGTTGTACAATACAGACTCCAAACCTTCTCATCACAGCCTCCTGAAAGATACATCTTATAAATCCTAAAAGTAACTTTCAGTGTTATTTGTATAAATGTGCTCGGAATGTTTAAGCTTGGCATATAAGTGCCATATAGGTGTTAATGTCTTGTATTATGCATTTCACCTCAATCCAAACAACTGACTCATAAGTAATGACCATTTCCATGCATTATTTAACATAAACGGGAGAATATTTGTTGTTTTCCTACAATTAAAGCATACATTCAAAGCATTTCCAATGTGGTTTCCAAATCGCTTCCCAAGATGGGATAACAATATGGACAAATGCTTGGGGTTTCTATGACTTTGATCAGCATTCTCTATTAGGGGACCCCAAACTTTTTACACAGGGGGCCAGTTCACTGTCCCTCAGACCATTGGAGGGCCGCCACATACAGTGCTCCTCTCACTGACCACCAATGAAAGAGGTGCCCCTTTGGGAAGTGCGGCAGGGGGCCGGATAAACGGCCTCAGGGGGCCACATGCGGCCCACAGGTCGTAGTTAGGGGACGCCTGCCAGTGTATTAGATGCAGTTCTCAAAATTGAGTGAAGTAAGTTATTCCAGACCCCCAAGTCAAGTGATTCTGCTGCAGTGTGAGCAGCAGGTCTTTCCACTTGTAATCAACATCTCCATTCTGGAGAACTAGAGTGGAGAGCTGTTCTCAGGTTTTGCTTGTTGAGGGGAGGCAAGCAGGGTGGGCTGCTGGCGGTAGAACTGGGCGTGTTTATCAGCAGCAGCAGCAGCCACCAATGGAGAGAGCAGAGAGGAGGTGAACGCGTAGCTTCCGGGTCTGGTGAAGTCGAGTCTGTGGGCAAGTGCGGTGAGTGTCTCTCTCACAGTCAGCCGGAAGCCACCGATCTTGGCCTCTGACCTCTCTGATCTAGTGTTGCATTTATTGACCAGTAAGTCATATCGGTATTGATTTCTGAAAGAGGAATTAACTTTAAATGTGTTTTCAAAATGAGTACCCACCCTACGACAGTAACATCGCTTAAGAAGCAGCTAAAACATGAATGTCTAGTTTTTTGGTTTTGTTTTTTTTTTTAATTAGTGCCAGTTTTCAACTTAATTTTTCTAAAAGGTAACTTGGCTTGTGGTGTGGACAGAAACCAACGGTTCCTGTGTTTGTCTGGGATGGAAATGATTTCTTTGGTGCACTATTTTTTCCTCTCTTTTGTTTCTGTTTATTTTCAAATTTGAATAAAAGAAATAATGTAGCATTCAGCTTTCGCTTCAAGCAGAATGTAACTCCTTTGAAGTTTATGCGCCAATACCTAGAGAGCTCGGTAGTCCAGTGTTCAGTTCAGTCCAGTATCTTCTGAGCTGTAAGTGTATCAGGGTTCCCTGGTTTCTGGGAATTAAAAACAAGTAGCAATAATGCTGAGATGACTAAGCTAAATTTTGAGATTTTTACCTGAGGATAAGAACATGCTCTCAGAGTGATGTAGTAGCACAATATTTATTTTGTTGCAATTAGCAAGTTAAAGTCCAATTTCCAATTGTTTTCCAACTTTATTTGGAAAATTGGAATTCTCTATAATATCAATAAAAATTTGTAGAGCTTCTGACTTTAAATTCAGTGGTAAATTTGTATACTTGTTAGGCTACTAATACAAGGTACATCCTCAAAAAAAAGAAAAAAAAAACAGAAAAAAGGAAAAACCTCTCCCAAATTTAGCATTTAAAACACCACTGCAAAGAAATATATTTAAATGTAGCATAAATGGAGGCTAATGATAGCTTATTTCAAAAAGTTGGGTGCCTGTTTCACAAGGAAGGAAGCAGTATTGAATTTACTACATATTAAAATGTGTCAAAGTGGTCTGATCATTAGAATCACACAGAAGTCACTTTGGTTGTAATTATTATTTTTGTCACTTGTAATACTAAAACTAAAAAAAAAAGAAAAAAAAACATCTTGAAGGCAGAAAATAATTAGATTTTAGAGACTAATTGGTTTTAATTGCTAGCTGGCTGTCAGGAAGGAAGTTTCCAGTAAGCTTGTTCTAAATGTAAAACTGGATATGGAGAGGTAAGAGTGGAGATGTGAGAAGGCAGAATATTTGCATGAGAATTACTGTTCGATCCCTAAGGAGAGCAGGAGATAACCAGCAAATAAAGCAGACGTATAACAGCTGAAAATCATTCATTTGTTTGTTGGCTTTACCTATAGTGAATGTTCTTCCAAAACTATTTATGAAATTAAGATAAAAAAGGGAGCCCAGAAACTTTAAATCCGTGAGCTGCAAATGCTGAGTGTTCAGAGACATCTGAAGGACGGGCTATGCGGAGCAGTCTGTGGCTGGCAGTGTGAACCGGCACACAAACCACGGGGGAGCTTGTTAAAGCCCGTTCTGACTCAGGTGGTCTGGGCTTTGCCTTGAGTGTCTGCACTTCTAACAGGCTTCCGGGTGTGTGTGTGTGTGTGTGTGGGGGGGGGGCTGTGTTGCTGGTCCATGAGTGGCTGTGTTTAGAACAACCAGTAGGGAGTGATATTAAAGAATTACCACAATAATACGAATATCAGAATTGTACCAACACTCACAGATGTAGTTTCATTGGGGATGGTCCCTGGTGAGGCTCCATGTCCCTTCTGGGTGAGGGGGAGCGGAGCACCCAGGTCTGGAAATCGTGTGGTCCTGAGACCCAGACGATGCCGCGCAGTGGAGAAGCGGGTGTGTGGAAGTAGAGTTGATCAGGTACAACTTCCGGGGTCGGGGTGGGGGCAATGATTTAAACTAAACGTGTGGAAGTATTTGAAGGACTAAAAATTCTTGGGAATTCCTGGCTGGATGAATTCAGGGGTGGCTTTCACGTGTGTCGTTTCACATCAATGGGAACTTTCTGTTGCAGCCTGGCTTGAACTTGCCCCCATTTCTCTGTTTCAGAGACCGCTGAGTGTCCTCAATAAAATGCACAATCCAGTGAAACAGGCAAAAGTCTTATTTTATGACACTTAAGCACTTCTCTGTTTTTGAAAGACTGTGTAAAGTTTTTCCTGCCAGAGCGAAACATGAGTCTCTATTGTAGAGCCCCCTCAATTGCAGTCCTAAGTTCATGGGGAGCATTACTGGACATCTTTACAACGTTCCTCTCTTTTGTGAAAAATGTGCAGCATGAAAAATTCATAGGTAAAAATGCAGATTAAAAAAAAAATTCTCCATAGGGTGAAACAGATGAAACAGTCATTAATGTGAAGTGACTTTTGTCCCTGTGATCTAAAACTGTGGCGGAGTTTCCTGCCATTTGTAGAGAATTTCCCACCTGGGTATAACTAGTGTAAAAGTCCTTAAATGGGTTTTTTTTTTCCTGTGACTTTCCAAAGTTTGGCCATATATAATATTTATATATATCTGGCTTAACATAAATAAAATAATTATTTAAGTTAGGACTTTACAAACTAACAGGTAATTAGCTAAGAAATACTAAATGACAGTGATAGGTGATATATCAGAGTATTTATTGATAAACCTACGCGATACATTTAAATTTGTGAAGTCTGATAAAGCAGTGACCCTTTGTTGTCACCATTGTGGCCCTGATGCTGGTCAACCAGGGTCCTTCACAATTGAGTTGTCCTTTGTCATATCTGTGCACGTTCCTGGGTGAGTCTCGCCTGGTCCTTAACTCCTGGCCACAGGTCTTGGACACTTTCTGTATTTTCTCCATGCTTGGCCATCACTCTGGGGGTCATTTTGTCCCTCTCTTTCAACAGCCCTCTCTGACTTCCATAGTGAAAGTTCTTTGCTGACTGTGTATTCTTGTACCTTAGTTCTCCACGTCAGCCTGATGTCTGGGGCTCCAGTATTCTGTTTCACTTCTCAGGTCGTTTTGGCCAGCTGTCCCTAATGCTGTGAATGCTTCTATCTTCTATGGTATTGGTTCTCAAACTTTTGGGGAAGAATATATGCATCCTCAGGTTCATTGCAGTGTTATTTATAAAAGCCAAGATCGGGAAACGGCCTAAGTGTCCATCAGTGGGTGAAATAGCTGTGATACACTTACACGATGGAATACTACAGTGTGTCCGTAAAGTCATGGTGCACTTCTGACCGGTCACAGGAAAGCAACAAAAGACGATAGAAATGTGAAATCTGCACCAAAGAAAAGGAAAACTCTCCCAGTTTCATACCTATTCAGTGCAGTCGATGTGGGCTCACACACAGATTTTTTAGGGCTCCTTAGGTAGCTATCCCGTATAGCCTCTACAGACTCATCACTGACTGATGGCCTACCAGAACGGGGTTTCTCCACCAAACTGCCGGTTTCCTTCAACTGCTTATCCCACTGAGTAATGTTATTCCTATGTGGTGGCGCTTCGTTATAAACGTGCCAATATTCATGTTGTACTTGGGTCACGGATTCGAATTTAGTGAGCCACAGAACACACTGAACTTTCCTCTGTACCGTCCACATCTCGACTGGCATGACCGTGGGCTCCTCCGCTGTATACACGGTGTTACGTCATCATCTGCGCATGCGCACATGCTGCCACATCATCCTACAGAAACTGGGAGGGTTTTCCTTTTATTTGGTGCAGATTTCACATTTCTATTGTCTTTTGTTGCTTTCCTGTGACCGGTCAAAAGTGCACCATGACTTTATGGACACACTGTACTTGGCCATAAAAAAAAGAAGTCTTACCTTTTGTGACAGCATGGTTTACCTGGAGAGTATTATGCTAAGTGAAATAAGCCAGGCAGAGAAAGACAAATAACGTATGCTCTCACTTATATGTGGAATCTAATGGACATAATAAGCTGATGAACAAAATGGAAAGAGGCAGGGTCACACGGAACAGATGGACAGCTGTCAGGGGTGAGGAGTATGGGGAGTGGGGAAAGGGTGAAGGGATTAGCCAAATTATATATAAATAACACGTAGACACAGACAACAGGTGACAACAGCCAGAGGGCAAGGGAGGGCGGAGAGTGGGGGAGGGGCAAAGGCGGGGAAATGGAGACAGAAAGAGACTCCGCCTGGGGCGGAGGGCGCACACTGTGGTGTATAGATGGTGTTATATGGAACTGTACACTTGAAACCTCAATGGTTTGGTAAAACGTCATCCCAATAAATTTTAAAAATTCCAAAGTTTAGGCTGCACTCTAGACCAATCAAATCAAAATCCCTGAGGTAGAGCTCATGCATAAACAAACAAACCAACCTCCCTGAAGTATTCCAACTTACAGCCAAATCTGAGAGCCCATGTTCTAAGGGACTGTCATATCTGCATGCATGCACATGACACTACTGTCCTCAGCGGCCACATTCACTGTCCTCTGTGGAAGCCCTTGGGTGACAAGCAGGGCTGACGCATTGCTTTGTTTGTACGACAGCCATTCAGAACACCCAGTCTACAAGCCAGTGTGACCCCCGCAGTGGCCATTACAATTTCTGATAGCCCCTGCCCTCTACTGCTTGATCTGTTCCTCTCATATTCTTCTCACAGTCATTCACCTAACTCCAGGGCAACGCTCCGAATTTTCAGTTGAAATAATTATGCCTAAAGGACATTTGCAAAGCTGTTCTCCTGAGATAATAAATCTGATGTCTCTGGTCTTCCATTTTCCTTCAAAACTTCTTCCTTTTGCAGAGCACATTCTGCCGAACATGTAGCTGGATATTGCAACTGACAGCGGTCATATCCCAGGGAAAAATAAACGAAATCTCTGTCTACGAGAGTACGTTAAATAGGACTGTTTGTTACAGCTTTTATTTAAATTTACTTTTTTTCTCTTTGTGTTTGTAAGAGAGACAATGGGCAATTCAGGTTTACATCCAGGGGTGAGCAAAAGTAGGATTACAGTTATAATACACGTAATACAATAGTTAATAATCATACAAGGATAAATTATTTCATGTATTCCCAACTGTAAACCTACTTTTGCCACACCCTCTATATGCATTTTAGCTGAAATCACTTCTTTGGAAGCGTTACCATACCTTCCCCTGTCTCTCATTCGCAGCACACCTGCCACTGCAATGGGACTGACTCTAACGCTGGACTTCAGTGTCCTGTGGATGACTTCACGTCTGCGACGTTTGGCCTCGTAGGAAAATCTCTAAATGCTTCTCACGAGTCCTACTAACCCTAAATTTGGTTAGAGATTTGCCTCTTAGTCTCGTTTCTTGCAATAATTACTTAATGGATATCATAAATTAGACACTTGCTAGAAAATTAGCGAATTAGAGAGCTTTCTGCATTCCAGCTGTGTTGCTGCTATGCACGATCTTTTAGATATCTGGCAATCACACGATACGTGATAGACGCTTAATAAATGTGTTAGGGCAAAGGCCCAGAAGAACACACGGGGCAGAAATGACATTGTGTTTCTAGCTGTGGCTGTGGTTTCACCTTGTGCCTAAAGGGTGGCTGGGATTTTGCTGGGAAGTGGGGAAGGAAACGGCGAGAGTCACGAGTGGATGTGGGGGTGCGAGGGAGGGGGCGTTGAGTCAGTCCCCCTTTTCATTACGTGCAGATGTGGAGCAATTGGATAAATGAAAAGGGAGATTTAAACTGTGTAATTTCCGTCATTTCCTCAGCAGTCATCTCTCTGAAGGTTGGTTCTGTAGCTGCTGGCGGGTCGCCAACTTGCTAAGTCCTCTTAAATTGACAGAGAAGCCAGATAAATAGCCCCTCTTGGCAGCACTTTCCTGACAGATGGTCTGGCATTCATGGTGTAACCCAAGACGACAGTGGTGGAGCTGAGAACGCAAGCCTGGCATCTCCCTTCTCCGCGCGCAGCGTGGGCTCCGCGTCCAGAGTGCTGGCAGCTACTGCGGTGGGAACGCGATTGATCTGCATACAGTGACTAAGAAATTCCATCCATGGCTAAGGGGGGGGGGCACACTTTTGGTGGGGGTGCATGAAACGCCGCCTTTCAGGCCTAATGTGCAAAAATGCAAGGAAGCAAATAATTTTTCTTTATTTCTCCAAAAGAATACCAGTCATATACACTTAAGACCCCCACATGAAATGGGAAGTAAATGAGCTTCTAGGGAAAATTTATTCAGTAGCTTTTCCAGTCTTTTGGACAGCAAGTTGGGTGTCAGTGTCCAGGAAAAAAAAATCATTTAACTTTTTATAAGTGTCCTTGATGGCTGTAATGATTTGTACCACTATTTTCTGACACTTGCAGCAGCATGCACAAAAGCAAAGGCGGGTGTGGAGCAGTGACGGTGGGTGGTCCGGAGGAGGTGGGGCAGGGAAGGCTCCAGACTCCACATCGCACCTTTACATAGCCTGGGTTCTTGGCTGTGTCATTGCCTTGTGGCTGTAGCGGCTGTCTCTACAGGAAATCTCCTTCGCTCGCTGATCTCACTTTTATTTTGAAAACATTACTGTGATTTGCCCAAAGCGACTTGTTCCTGTTTTCTATGGAGTGACTTAGCAGCTTAAAAACAGGGATGATCTTCAGAAGAGGATGTCAGCTAGAATTATATAGATCTCAACAGGACGTAAATAAATGCCTCTCAATAATGAAGACATTAATGAAAGTCTTTGAAGACAGTAGGGTTGATGCCTAAATTAAGTTCTTGAGGAGGAAAGCCGGAGACTTCATCAGAAACATAGTATACTGAGGAAGAAGAATTATTGGTGCTTCCAAGCCCTTTAAAATCACGAAGCCATCTATTACCACAGTTGCCAATATTGGCAGTAGAAACTGTTTGAAACTTATAGCCCCAGAATAATTACAGTCTTGTAGTTCCTCATTGAAAGGAGGCCATGATTAATGGTGGAATCCCACGACTTGATTTCAGTTTTTCTAGGAAGTCAGTGTACCTGTTTTGCCCAGAGGTCTAATTATTTGTTTCCTAAAGAACGTTGCTTTCAGTTTATATTTTTGTTTCACATGTCTATTAATGATAAATTTTGTAGTAAAGTATAGTTGACAGGCAATATTATATTAGTTTCAGGTGTACAACATAGTCATTCTACATTTATGTACCTTACGATGTGATCACCATGATAAATCCAGTAACCATCTGTCACTGCGCAAAGTTATTATATTGCACCCCTGTGCTGTATATTATGTGCCCGTGACTTATTTATTTTATAACTGGAAGTGTGTATCTTTTATTCTCCGCCTTTTTCTCCCACCATTCCCTTCTGGCAACCATCAGTTTGTTCTCTGCGTGTATGAATCTTTTCTGTGTTGTGTTGTTTATTCATTTGTTTTTATTTATTTTTAGATTCCACATATCAGTGAAATCATATGGTATTTGTCTTTCTCTCTCTGACATATTTTACTTTATTTCTGTGTTTCTGCACTAGGTAGATACCTAAGAAGATAATCCATCCTAGGTTCTAAATTTCTGACTTAAATAAATCTGAAGTTACTTAGGAAGGGAACTCATCCAGAAGAGGTGACGGGTCCTCCGAATGCTGCTTGTCCCTGGTTATTACACAGCCCATGTTCTTGGGGGAGGAGTACTTCTTCCAATGACTCAACACAATGTATTGATCATTGAACCCATGCCAGGCTCTGTTGTAGGCAGAGAGGTCTCGCCTTCTCTGATCTTACAATCCATTGTAACAGATAAACAGCTATCTTAGCTGATGCCAGTGCCCCCCGACCAAAGACCACCCCCTTTTAGTGAAATACAGCTGGGTTTATTACTCATGGCACCAAAGGGAAACACACACTTTGGGGAAACAGAGTGTCTCATTAACGAGTTTGAAAGGATTTTGAGAATTTGAGTTAGTGTTAGATCATTCTGAGGTTTCGAGAAAGCAGGACTTGGCTTTGGGTTGGAGCTGTGAGGGAATGGAGGCCGTCGGCTGCACACTGCCACCCCTGGAGGTGTGACATGCTTTTCTTTTCTTTGACATAAACAACAGAAATTTATTTTTTCACAGTTCTGAAGTCTTGAAATGCCAGACCAAGGTCTCAGCAGGATTATTTTCTTATGAAGCCTCTCTACCTGACTTGTTTCTGGCCATCTTTTCCTAATGTCTTCACGTGGTCTTTGCTCTGTGTCTGTCTGTGTTCCTTTCTTGAAAGGACACCAGTCATACTGGAGGAGGGCCTCACCTCAGTGGCCCCCTTTAACATGAATTACCTCTTTAAAGATCCTATCTTCAAAGACAGGCACATTCCGAGGTACTAAAGGTTAGGTCATCAACATATGAATTTTGAGGGGATACAGTTTAGCCCCATAATATCTTACTACGTCGTGATTTACATTTTGACAAGACTCTCGGGGAACTCATGCACATTTAAGTTGGAAAAGCACCGCCCAGTGGACATGTCTTTTCTCATGTTGAGTTTAATCAAAACAAGCAAGAGGGAGGGCCTTCTAGCTGAGCCCAAGTTACAATCTTGTCTAACCTGATCAGAGAAGTGGCATTCTCTTAAAATCGGTGTGTTCCGTGTGTCGGCAGCAAGATAGTCAAGTGGTAGGGGTTACAGAAGGCTTTGGATGCAGAAGACGGGATCATTTGGGACCATCTTAGAGACTAGCTACCACCATGTGTCTGTGTGACCTGGGGCAGGCATAAAATAGAAGGATAAAAAAATAAAACGTGGTTCCTGGGGGGATCATAGAAGGGTGAGAGGCAGCTGAGTGTTGATCCGTTTCTTTTGTTCCCTTCGGCCATGTAAAACCCGAGTTTGAGATTCTAGTTGGATGTTCAGCTGGAGACGGCAGGGGGTGAGTTTGAGGTTCTGTGAATGTGGAGTTCAGAGAGTCCAGAAGTGGAAGTGATAGTTGAAGCCAGTCTCCTCGATCAGATCACTTAGGAAAGGCGGGTTAATAAAAAAAAAAAAAGTCCTGAGATTTGAGTCTGGGCTGCTGTCTTTTGTTCTTTTTAAGAACGTATGTTGCTAAGCCATAAAAATGCCTACTATAAGTAAGTTGCTTGTAAATTAAAAAAAAAATGTATAGTGACATAAGATACTCAAAAAATGGAACATGGTAAAAGATTTCTAAAATTGCAGTTAGGGCAATTGTACTGTGATGATTTGGGGTTTGGCTTACCAGCTAGCATACGCAGGTCCAAATATTAACCAGACTGACGATTTGGGGCCAAGATTTGGAGATCAAAAAATAAAAAAGTCAGTGGAGATAAAGCAAGGAATTAAAGTCAACTGATATGCTTGATTTTTATCCTGTACCTTGAGAAACCCGCAGGGCCCCATTACCTGCAGCCCCTGGCTATGTGTCCTGTCCAAACGGACCCTCTCAGGTGTGACTCTCTTCAGCTCCTGTTCCTTCTGCTTGCTCCTGGGGCAGATTCTTTGCAGAGTTTTCTCTGAGATCCAGTCATTTTCATCCCCACAAGTACATAGTCATGAAGGGTCCCTGACCAAGACCGACAGTGAGAAGGCCAGGATCTACTGAAGGGACAAAGCAGTTTGGGTAATAACACTTTCCTGCACTTCATTCTAGGGCCGCATTGAGGACTTGAGGTAGATTACCTTAAGAATCACTTGAAACTTTAAGATTTCATGATTTTTAAGCAGAGGAAAGGTTTTTGGACTGGAGCTAAATTAAAGTATGTAAATTAAATGAGAACTAATGGTCAGGACCAGACCAGGCTCAGATGAAATTTTGAAGCAGGTGAAACTGTCTTTGGTACCCTCCCAGCATTCCAATCTCTCTCCCTCCCTCCCATCTCTCTCCCTCCCACTAATCTCTGTCCCTCCCTCCCTCCAAACTCCATCCATACCTTCCTCCAATCTCCCTCCCTCTGTCTAACTTCCCCCATTCAACCTCCCTCCATCCTCCCTCCCTCCCCTTCAATGTCCCTCCCTCCCCTCCATCCTTCTTCCCTCCCCTCCAATCTCCCTCCCTCCCCTTCAATCTCCCTCCCTCCCCTCCATCCTCCCTCCCTTCCTCCAACCTCTTTCCCTCCCCCCACCTCCCTCCCACATCCCTTCAACCTCTCTCCAACCTCCTTCCCTCCCTCCCTCCCTCCCTTCATCCCTCCCCTCCCTCCCTTCCTTCTTCTCTCCCTCCCTCCAGCCTTCCTCCCTCCAATCTTCCTCCTTCCAATCTCCCCTGCATTTACATTAGCCCCAGATTTCTCTCCACTAGATTAAGTAGTCACTCTGAGGCCAGGGCAGGCCCTGTGTGCACAACATTTCGCCCAGACTCACACAGTCCTCATGCCCAGATTCCCACGCACATCCGTCATTCACGTCTCCCTCGTATTCTCGCACTCGTGTCTCCAGCACGTGTCCGCAGCATGAAACATGCCCTATCCCCCAGACAACACACAGTCCCAACCCAGGACATCTATATATGTCATTCTCACACATACTTTGACTAATAAACACCCACATTTGAACTCGCGTACATTCCAACGTGCCTTTCTAGACTCAGTGCGGGCTCTCACGTGCGCACGTGCCAACACTCGGACGCTCACGCACACGCACACACATTCACGCACCCATGCACGCGCTCTTTAAGAATTACTATGCTTCTTGGTTTCATAAATTAGATAATTTGTTCAATCTAAAACTATGCATTTCAGGAAATTAAAGAGTTATGAATAATGTGGCTTACATAACAACTAGAGCATTTTCTGGGCTTTTATTCATTTTAGATATTAGGCTAAAATGGTATGCATTATATGTCCCCCATGTTCAATAAAACCAAGCTTCTCCAGTATCCATTTAAATTAGCTTCTCAGTTTCATATTAAAAATAAGAGCTTTGAAACCACCTTGGCAACGACAGTTTTATAGAATCCTCCGTTCGTGTGAACGTTAATGCTCTCTGAGTTGACATATAGGGCTCATTTGATGGATGGATGTTCAAATGAAATGTGTCTCAATGATTTAAGGGCTGGGTAACACTGATCTACTAGCTGGTTGAATAGTAATTTTTAAATATAAATTAAATCATTTTTATGATGGAAGTTCTTGGGGGCCAGCGCTGGGGAAACTAGGAAATTGGGACTGGAAAGGCAATGTTTATTTTCAAAGACAAAATAGCACTGCCGGGCTGACTCACATTTACTGAAATTTACACAGTGGTGTGGGATACACCCAGGACTCCGTGGTTACACCCGTGGTGATGCGGAGGTGCACGTTCTGTTCCAGCAGCGCTGTGTCTGCGTGTTTTCTGAAGGGTCTGTCCCGTTCTCCCAGTGCCGCACTTCCGACGATGTGCGCAGAGCAGAAGCGGTTGTGTCTCCCGTGTTCTTCCCAAGTGCCTCACCACCGAAAAATCGGAGTGTTTTGAAAGGTAGCAACTCCTCCACAGGACACAGGTGCACGAAAAGAGATGAAATTGAATGTCTTTTATTCTTTAGAAATTCCTGTGGAATATGAGAGATCAAGTCTACACTGACAGACACTTAATATCAAGAGACATTTTACTAAGATCTCACCCTATACTCAATGCTATCATGAAGACAATTTAACTGGATCAGCTGAGTTGATTAAATCACGTGGCCTTTTCTTTGGTTCGGATTGTGGGCCGCTATCCACAGTAGTATTAATAGTACCTGTGATTTGCACCTATAGAAATCAGATATTTTCATGTCACATTACTAGTTGTTACAGATATGTTAAAATACAGTCTGTGTTCATAGTTATTAGCCTGTCATGAAAGCTTGCTATGTAATGTAATAAACATTTTACATAATATATGTATACGATAGATATACATACAGATAGATATATATATAGAGAGAGATTATTCTGCAACGGAATTCACAAACTTCACCAGATTGTTAAGGGGAGGTGTTGCTCCAACACCCTAGATGAATTTGCTGGAAGGTTTTGTCATTGGTTCAGTGTTTTTCAACAACAAAAACCTTGATTAAAATGTAAAAATTTAATCTATCTAACAGTGTGGGAGAGTTACTTGCCAAGATTCAAGAATTTCACTGCGTAGAGCAGAAAATGGGTGGAGATAGAAATAAATGTTCTGCTCGTGTAAATCACCAGTAAAGATTTATACTAATTAAGTATAAGTAAAGCTTAAAAGCATTCATCTTAGAGAAGACCTAGGTATTTCCATTAACTAAATTGTTCCAAATTAGTCCCTAAATCATTATTGCACAGGATGGCAAAAGTCAGACAAGAACTGTTTGAAAATCAGTTGGGAAAAACAAGCTTAAATTGCAGGGTAGAATCTTAACCCATGATTCATATTTACTTTGTTTTAGCCTGATTGGCACCAGTTACTATGCAAAAAAAAAAAAAAAAAACCCCACAAAGAAATGCAATCTTTGGGGCCATATTATTTAACTCACATAGCATTAAGTTGATGTGTGATTATTTTCTATTTATATTAATTGGCTTTTCAAAAAGGAAATGAGCTGACCCAAAAAAGCATAGCCTGTGATCAGGTTATCATTATTAAACACAGTCAGATTTCTTGATTTATAACATATTTACAGGGAGGCGAAATGTGTGTGTCTGTGTGTGTAGAGTGGACATAAAAAATTGAAACACAAAATATTTAGCATTCAAATAATTTTAAATTGTTTTACTTGTATTCATAATAAGTATCTTCCACTAGTGTGTGATCTTTATCTGAGCATGACGGTAGGTTTCAAATACTGTGCATTCAAAACATAAATAAAGCCCATTCTGTCGAGAAAATGTCAAAGAAGCAGTGCAATAAAGCATCTTTGCGTTGTGCGTGATGCATCTGCATTACGAAAGGAATCGTCTTCGTGCACTTAATACTTGGGAGCAATGTGTCTATTAATAGCATGATATTTTAATATAAATTGAATTTATATAAATGGTGTCCAGTGGCAATTGCTGTTGGATTAAAAGTGTGATTTGAATGGGAATTGAGTATTGCACAGTTATATAAATTATGAAGATAATGTTTTCCCTGGCATGATCATTTCCACCCATTACCCATCTTTTTTTCTTCTAGCTTTTATTCTTATTAAAAATTTATACATAACTGTATTTATTGATATTTTTAACTGTCCTTAAGACTGTCAGAACAGTTAGTGATAGGCATGTTATTTAAGTGATCAAAAAATGACTTAGACTTGTCCAGTTATGTCAACCCTCAACTAGTAGATGTGTCATCATCCTGGGATGTCTGGACTCTTCTGAATTAACTAGATTGGACAGTGACTGGTCATGTCGATACAATATGACAGATAATTAACCATCTTCATAATGTGATGGGAAGGGACCAAAGACATTTAAGAAGCCATGTTTGCAAGTTTACTTTAAAAAAAAAATGGAGACCAAAACACATTACATCTTCTGGGAGGTTTTTCCTAATAAATTAACTTCTCACTCTCGACTACCCCTTTATAGCTATACTCTATTTTTGAGTCACTTAAAACTGCAAACCTTTTTAATTCTTTTATCCCCTTATGCTTTCTCTTCAACCAAAATGCACAGTCCCATGGGCATGAATTGTGTCT
Source organism: Saccopteryx leptura (assembly GCF_036850995.1). Classification (NCBI taxonomy): domain Eukaryota; kingdom Metazoa; phylum Chordata; class Mammalia; order Chiroptera; family Emballonuridae; genus Saccopteryx; species Saccopteryx leptura. The sequence continues at coordinate 26,075,992 of NC_089511.1, forward strand.
CCATTATGCATATTTTTCTCGCGGACAAAGTGGGGATCCCACATTGCGTGGCAGGCCCTGTTACGGGAGGCAGGAATGGATTGGTGAAGGGGTAGGATCTGGTTTGGAACTGAACCTTCGTCTGCCCTCTCAGATTCCCACAGATGACTCCCTCTTTCTCTTTTTCTCTACTGTCATCTCACCTTTGGAAAATGAATCTTCACACTTCAGAGTGTGAGATGCGGGTTTCTGTGTATCTGTCGATAGGTCTGCACGGAACCAACTCTCCCAAAGGGGAAACTTGATCAACAGAAAACAGGATTCAGGAGAGAGCCACAGATAAGTTCCTGCTCTTCCCTCCTAAGATGAGAATCTTCCTCCCAATGCTTTGGAGAATTCCCACGGCCCGAATGCACATTTTTGTGACCTGCTGTGTTGGTCTGCGGCTCACAGTGAAGCCCTAGCCATCGCATTGCAGAACATCTTTTTTTTTGTTTACTTTGTTCACCCCCAACCCCGGGTTTGTACCACCCAGATCACATTTTAGCATCTGAATCCGTTCCTAAGGCTCTGTTTTCTAAAGTGCCTGGGCAAGGACATTTGTTCTAGAAGTATTTTAAAAATATAGATCCCCAAGATGGGTTTTAAGATTTGGACTGCTCACCTAAAAGTGACAGTGACTGTAGCACAGGCTGTTGGTGGGGTGGGAGCACTCCCTGATGGGCGGTGCCTAAGTTCATGTGGAAGGGCTACCAGCTCAGGCAGAGGCCTGGGGGACTCAGGGAATCTTGCTACATCATAATAATGGAGTAGAATAGCTTCTGAAAGGATTCACAGAGAGATATGATCATCTCAGGGCAGTCAGCTGCCAATTTCAAACATTCTGAAAGCCAGAGGGCTTCAAGTGTAGCTTTGACGGGTACCCTCCTATAGCCTCAAAGAACAATGTGCTGAAAATCAGGCTTAGGCCCTGATGATAAGATAGCAAAGCTACAAACCAAACTAAGTATACACCCCCGTAGATTTCCCATGTCAAAATCAAGACCCTGAGAGAAAAAAAATGAGTTCCTCAGACTGGCCTGCGGATGCATGGATGGATAAACACAAGACCTTTTATCTTCACAGTCCCCGAGTCCCTCCTTGCCAAGGAGCTTAGCTTTCTGTTGCCAGGAGACCAGGTGAAGGCCTTACTGAAAGCAGGTGCCTTGCAGGATAAAACTTCTTATGCCCTCACTGCCCCTCATTGCCTCCAAGTCAATAAGCAGGGTCCGTTTTCTACGTGTCCTAAATGATGAAACAGAAGCCCTGTTCCTGGCAGGGAGGAAAAGCCAACACAGCTAAGTAGATTTGGGACGTTGCTAGTAATATGTCAGCCATAACCAGGGATACATAGATAGGGGTACTTTTAAGGGTTTTAGACTGTGTGTGTGTGTGTGTTTGCATGCATGTGTGTATGTGCTTTATGAGACTGGATGCGACAATTTCTTGCCATGAACACACACGCCAGTAATTCAAGAGTTAATCAAGAGTTAACATTTTAGTTTCAACACTTGGAGCTGATCCTAATAGTTTTCTTTAGCACCATGGAGACTAGATCAAAAGTTTCCAAATAAATGAAGTGAAAAGACACAGTGAAGAAAGAATTGGGAGAATCAGAAAGGCGGTGTTAAAATGATTTACGATGGACAGTCTGTCTCCACAACCTGATGTGGTTGGCCTGCCTTACTCTGAGAGGCTTTGATATAAGCACAAATTTTTCTTTGAATGTTTTTGAGAAAGAAAAAAAAAGAAGAAGAGGATCAATCAGTCTCTCAAAAATAGTAGATGCGTTAAATACTCTTTCAATGATTTCCTTAGAATATAGTTTGTATTTGCAAGGTTGATACTCAATTCTGAAATATATAGTGGCATGATCTGGAGTTGGGATTGCAACAATAGAAGACCGAGATTACCAAGACTAACCTATAAATAATTATCAACTATTGGCATATGTATTGAAAACTGAAAAACAGCTTATAAAATTAGAATATGTAATAGTTTTCTTGAAATGAGTTCATGACTAAGAGTCATTACAATTTAATTCCAGTATTGGTGCAATTACTAAAAAATTAAGTAATTCAAGGCAAATTTCTTTACTCAACTTATTTGTAAAATGAGTTAGGATTCAACTAATTCAAAACTTTTTTGAGGGAAGTTATATATAACATTACATTAATAAACTTTGATTCACATTGATGTTATTTACGTGGGTTGAAAATACCCCTGACAGCCAATAACTAGTACATTGGGTTTTAAGGAGCACGTTGCTGAACCAAGTGGCTTCTAAGCTCCCCAAAGACAGCTAAGAACAAATGGTTTGCTAAGCAAATTTACAAAATCATCTTTTAGAATGTGTTTAGAAATATTAGATGTATGGATTGAGTCACTGTGTACTTTTCTCAACAAATTTGTGTTATTCCTCAAGGACAACTTATCTTTTATGCTGTCATTAATCTCCTAAAGATAGATGCTATCCAAATCTACTTCCACTAAAGTGGAAAAACCACACGTTACTAAACAATCTCTCAAAATAAATGACACTGAATTTAAAGAATGACCACATAAATGATGTAATACTCTGGGGTACGAGTACTCACTAACAGCTTCGGATAGCCCAGAACATGTTGGGCATATATGTATGCCTCCTTTACGTCACTATAGGTCAGAATGGATAATATTGCTGTCATCAGCTGAAATGAAACATGAGTAGGGATTCCTAAAAATAGGGATACAATTATTATACATCTCTACAGGAAATGATCACTTAGTTCCTGAATCTTGCATCTATATTTATAAATACAAACATAATTAAATTTATACCAATGTTGAAAGAATATTTTAAAGAGATTTCCTAGAGCTGCTCTCGTTAATGCAATTTATTTTATTGATTGATAATGTGATTGAATTTATTAAATTAATGTGATTGAATTTGTAGTGTGAACTTTTTTCTTTTTAATAATATATTACTAAAACTGTTTTTCATTAAGACCTTTTCTGTATAGTTAGACAACAACTTTGACTCACAACAAAGAATTTTTATCTATGTCGAGTTTACTGAGCACCATTAATGGCCTTGTGAGTTTCTTTATTGGGGCTGTAAAATCCAACTCAAATTCTCCAGGGCCAGAATTTGCAGTTATATCGTTTTTCCTAATTTCCAACTTTGTGCAAACCACTATACTCTCTACCTCTGTACACCTTCTAACTAACTATCCACTCCACTGTCTTTTGTCATCATCAAATCTGATGGTTGACAAGTACAAGTTTGCAGTGAGACCTTGTTACATTAGCAGGATTTTTAACATACTAGCAATTACTTTTTTGGGTTTGATTTATAGACTCCAAAAAATCAATACCAGTGATTACTTTTATACCCTGATAATGGTGCTTCCTTTCTGTGGAAGAATATTGCAGCATTTATGTGAGTCAACAAGGCTGCCTGAAGAGTCTCTTGTTGGAGGCCATAAATTATGATGAAGTTAGATTTTGGGGTCAGAAAGAAGACAACGCAATTAGGGAAAGTTCTTTTCTAAAACCGCTAATTCTTTTCTAACATTTGATCTATGTAATCTTGCTGAAATTGAATTCAGAGTCTATCAATAATTTATACCATTGTTTCTTGAAAATTGTGATTATAAATAGCCAGGGAAAAATTACCTTATTTTTGAAACAATCTATTTATTATTTTTACTTGCCTCAGACAGAATTTTGTGATTAGTAGGTGGTATTGAATTTAGAAGTACAAAGAGGTCTAGGTGACCAACTGAACTGGGTTTTCCCATAGAAGAACAAAAAGTACCTTTATGGCCAATAGGTACATTCACCCATTTGTTCAAAACTGGTTCACTGAGACACTGTACTAGGTATGTGTTATGGATATAGTAATCTTTTGCCCTCCTGGGTCTTACAATTTAAGAGAGACAGGCAATAGTGTGGTAAGTACTAGAACTCAAGAAGTCCAGTCACCCTTGAATATATATATATAATATATATATATATATAATATATATATATATATAAATATATATAATATATATATATATATATATATATATAATATATATATATAACCCAGGCTGGGAAGTTGCCCCATGGAGGATATGATCCTACTTTAAGACAAAGGGAATGTAGCCTGGTCTAGATCCTGGCTGAATGTCTTCCCATCCCAGATAGTTCTAACAGAGCTCTGTGTGCTCATCATTTTCATTGGTCTAACCAATACTACTGAACCACAGACACTGATATATGAAATAAAATTTCAAATAAATGATTTATCATGGAGATCCAAATTTCAGATAAGTAGACCGTTGACTGTCCATTCCAAGGGGCATCAGTTTTCTGCTCCTGAACTCAGCACCAACCCCAGTTTTTTTGTGTGTTTTTTTTGTTGTTGTTGTTGTTCTTTTTGTGATAGAGACAGAAAGAGGGACAGACAAGGACAGACATGCAGGAAGGGAGAGAGTTGAGAAGCATCAATTCTTCGTTGCAGCACCTTAATTGTTCATTGATTGCTTTCTCATATGTGCCTTGACTAAGGGGCTCCAGAAAAGTGAGTGGCCCCTTGCTCAAGCCAGCAACCTTTGGGCACAAGCCAGCGACCATGGGATCGTGTTTATGATCCCACACTCAAGCCAACGACCCTGCACTCAAGCTGATGCACTTGGGGTTTTGAACCTGGGTCCTCAGTGTTCCAGTCCAACGCTCTATCCACTGCACCACCACCTGGTCAGGCCCAACACCAGTTCATAATTAGACCAGCAGCTGAGTCATTTTTATTGGAAAGTTTAACAAGTCCTGATGAACTCTGAAATATCATCCAGGTTCAGATTAGAGAATGTATCCTTTTATATAAATGCCTGTATCTCTTTCATTTTTTTCCTCTACTGAGTTCAGGATATATTTTGTTATACTTTAATTTCAAAGCAATCTACCACCCTTTCTGTGTTTACATGTCCTTCCTTCTTTCATGTTACAATGCACTGAGATACCCTTCAACCCAGGCTCACTTGGAGCCTTAATACATTTCCTCGATCATATCAGAAGTGACCAAAACACTGAAGGAAGCGTGAATAAATTGGATTCAGCTCTTTGTTCTGCCACACATTCATGGTGACATCACCAAAATTAATAAGCCTGTTTAAGCAGGGAATAATTACAACCATACAAGGTTATGTTAACAGGATTGATTTAAAAAGTAAATGAAAAGTTTTCAGATGAACGTCTGGCATAGGATACGTAATACAGCATATGGTCCATATTATTACTGTTGTTTTCCCTCATTCTTCTCTCTTCTTTTACCAGCACTGATAGTTTTCTTATTCATGTTGTGCTAAATTTCCACACTTCAGGCTCTTAATGGGAAAGCTGGTTTCCAACTTCTGTGGGTATCTTACATCTCATGAACATACTGATTATGGATAGTTGTTAATAAAAGCAAGAAGTAAATGGTAGAATTACAACTTATTAGAATATTTGGGGGAAATGATAAAAGGATAAAAATGGTAGACAATAGGAAATTTTAGAAGTAGGATTGAGAGAAAATATAATTTTCAGGGAGAAGAGAGCCTAGGTCATAAAATAATAAATAAAATGAGAAATGAAGGAATGAGAAGCATTGTTCTATTCAGGTAATTGTTGCATTTATTTAGTGAAGTTTTAATCTAAAAATCTTTGGATTAAAAGAGCAATTTTGCTTTAAGTATATTTAAAATTTACTGATGTTTGCTGTTTTGGTAAATAAATTCTTATATATATATTGCATATAAAATACATTTGAATGTGTGTGTCTATTTATGTTTTTATCTATATGTAGAGATAAATAGAAAAGAGGAAAAACCCAGTCCTGATTTGTAGCTTTTGCCAATTCCCATTGTGTAAATACTCCCGTCATGTTTCATTTCAAGAAACAAACTTGATATGACAAACTTAATGTCTCTGAATGAAGACTTGAATAGGAAAACACAGAATTGTCTTTCTTGTGAGCTGGTACAAGCTGGTTCCAACACATCTTTCGCTTTTCAACCTTGCTTAAAAGTGAATGCCTATAAATTGTATTTTTAATGGTGACCAGAAAAAAAGCCCTAATTCGCATGCTAGGAGTCCGAGTGGGCTCAATACATACTGTGTTACTGTCTCTTCGCGGGCTTCAAAGCTGCCTTTTGGGGTCTGCTCATTTCCCCCTGAGATCCTTGGCTTCAATTACAGTTAATTGTGATCATAAAAACTATTCATCATTTGGCAAAGGCTACTTTTGTGTGTGGGGAAATCAAGAGAATAGATTGACACATTAGGCAAATAATAATGGCGCTTCTATTATAAAAATTTTATTAGAAATAGCAAAACATAACCTGTAACTATCAATTCTTATTTATATTAGCATTAAGCAAATCTTAAAAGAACACAAGAATAGAGGTCTAATTCAATTCCTACTAAGCATCCATCTGATCAACCTATAAATGTTACTGTTAGTCCTCCTAAGTCTAGCATTTTCCCCTTTACTCTCTCTAAAGAGATTTCTTTTCCTTTTTTGATGCTGCTTTGGGTGTTAGAAGACCAAGACCTTGACATTTATAGATGTTTCCCTGAATTAGCTGCTCACAGGTCTCTTTTTCATCATTGTAAATTTACTTGATGTCTATTCTAAACATGTCTTTGGGAAACGTAAGGATCTGTGGGAATGTGGGAGCCAGCTGGAGGGGGAAGAGGTGGTCCTGCAGGTGGACACTGACATGTCTGTACTCATAGCTCTGACCAGGCAAATGAAAGTTGTCCCTTTCACTTGTCATCAAGGCAACCATGAGAACAGTGGTGAAAGGGGCTTTGGTGCGCACCCTACCATAAGGCACAGAAGAACAGGGACAGGGACAATAGGTGTTTTATCCCCCCCCCCCACAATGCATCTGGTCGATTTCCGAAGGGGCTCTAAGGAGCATTGACCAGGTTCACCTAGGAGCATTTCTTGGAGAAATTCTAGCACAGAAGTTATGCCTTCCCTTGAGGGGATGCTGGTTCATGGCCATCAGCAAGTGTTATTGACAGGCCAACAGGGAGTTGTCAGTTCTTCTAAAGATCAGACACTTGGGGATAAACGTGGGACGCTGGATTCCCCAGAGAATTCGGTATGAAGGGTGCTGAGAGCTGCTGCAACAGGGGCCAGTTTAAAGTAGTCGCAGGAGCTGGGGCTGAGGATGGCGACCACCATGAGCTGCCATTGGTGGCACAGGCAGTCCTCGGGAGGGGACGTGGCATTGTCTGGACATCTTGAGGGACACTCCCAGCGTGCTGTCTTCTTGTAAAGGGCACCAGCTCTCTTGATCAAATGACTGAAACTTAGAAACCCTGGGAGTTTTGGTGCCTAAAAATGTATTGCAGAAATTCAGTCAGCTCAGTGGTGGATCAGAGAGGTGACCACAGTGCTGGGATCCTGGCTTGCAGGTGTTTGTGCCTACACACACTGATGAGTCCTCAACCTCCTGCAGGGGTCCCAGTCAGACACTAAAGGGCCCTTTAAAAAAGAATGCTTCCATCTGCTTCTCCACCCCTCCCCCTCTCCTTTCTCTCTACCTCTCTCTTCCCCTCCCGCAGCCAAGGCTCCATTGGAGCAAAGTTGGCCCGGGTGCTGAGGATGGCTCCATGACCTCTGCCTCAGGCGCTAGAATGGCCCTGGTTGCAACAGAGCAACGCCCCAGATGGGCAGAGCATCGCCCCCTGGTGGGCATGCCGGGTGGATCCCAGTTGGGCGCATGCAGGAGTCTGTCTTGACTGCCTCCCTGTTTCCAACTTCAGAAAAATACAAAAAAAAAAAAAAGAAAGAAAGAAAAGAATGCTTATATAGAACATATTTGGAAAGAATAATTATTACTGCTATCACATGCTTATTTCCAGGTGCTTTGTTTAGAAATTGATATGCATTATTATCCTATTCAGGCCTCATAAGCACAGTGAGACTAGTCTTCTTATTATTGTTTATTCTGATTATATATTATTTCCAAAAGAACATGGGTAAGCTTTGTTTTAGGGGGGAATATAGATTGTGCCCAAGGATGTACAGTTAGGATGTGACTTGAAATCAACAATTTGAGAAACCTAACAGGGTGATGTTTTACTACTTCTGGTACTGAATACACACGTGCACACACTTATATATACATATTTACACACACATATGTATACATACACATCGGTATGTATATGTGTATGCGCATGTACGTGTATGTATACTTATATGTTTACATATACATATATTTGCATATATATTTGACATTGAAGGAATCTACCAAGTGAATTACTTGGATCATTTAAAATCTATTAGGTTTCTCTATTTTGCTTTCATTTTCATCAGCCAACTGTTTATCAGACAACAATGGATTGGGATTTACACATTGATGATGAAGTAAAAAAAAAAGGAAAGGAATTATTATCTGGGTAAATCAGACCCACGGTACAGTTTTCATATGAATAGTTGACTGTTTGAAATTATTGTTATTTTTGTTGTCAGCTTTGCTTATGTGATTCTGCGTGGTTGATTACCTGTTGAATGAGAAGGGAAAACACAGGGCCTGTGTTCTGTGATGTGTGGGGAGAGCAGCTGTCCAGCCCTCGGGGAGGGCGTGGGGGAAGGGCAGACAGGCATTCGGGAAGGTGCTTGAAGTGGAAGCTCTGCTGCCAGTGGGTGTTTGCGGTTTCATCTCTGGGCAAGCCAGTTTGAGGGGCTGATTTAGCATTCCACCATCATAGAGGGAATCGATCCTCCTGTCCTTGCCTAAAGTCAGATGTAGTTAGATGAGATGAAGCTGATATATATATATATATATATATATTTTTTTTTTTTTGTCTGCAAACTCACACAAGCCAAATGTTAACCAGCTATTAAAAACTAAAATAATGTTATCTCTTCCCTGTTTTTGAAATGACAGAGCAGAGTCACTCAGCTACGCCCAAACATTCTCTGCCTTTGGAATGGTTTAGCTAATTTACTTTATTCTTGAAAATGTATTTTTGACTGTAAGCACCTCTAAAAAGGATTACCATAATTGTTTCTGCCTACGGCAATGGATACAGAAGGCCCAAGCTGAGTGGTACGGTTATTTTTCAGAGATGCAAACACAGCGGTTCCCTTTACATCCGACTGCCCGGCTATTTTCATAATATCCTCACAATTATATATTACATAAATGCTTTCACTACATAATGAATATTTTTATTTCTTGACTCAATTTCATGTTAGGGAGACCATAATGGCATTAGAAACATGGAAAATTCCTCTTTCTTTTAATGCCATCTGGGTTTCTGTAATAGATGCCAAATGGGTATGTGAATTCTAGAAGTCGTATAAAATGGCAAACTTCAATCTATGGTCTTTAGAAAGATTTAGTGTATAATTAGAGGACCCATACTATGTCACCTTATTGTTAGTTTTTAGATGCCTGTTTTCTAAAAGGTTGTGGGAAAACCTTAAAATTTTAGAAAAATTTCCATTTAAAGAATATTATTTACCATTATTTTTAATGGATGAATAAATACAGTTCACACAACAAAGTAAAGTACAATGGTTCCCCTCCACCCCCGATCTGTGGTTTCACTTTCTGTGGTTTCAGTTACCTGTAGTCAACCACAGTCTGAAAATATGAAGTGGAAAATTCCAGAACATAACAATTCACAAGTTTTAAACTGCACAACATTTTGAATACTCTAGCAGGGGTCCCCAAACTTTTTACACAGGGGGCCAGTTCACTGTCCCTCAGACCGTTGGAGGGCTGCCACATACAGTGCTCCTCTCACTGACCACCAATGAAAGGGATGCCCCCTCCAGAAGTGCAGTGGGGGCCGGATAAATGGCCTCAGGGGGCCATACTTTGGGGACCCCTACCCTAGTGAAATCCTGCGCTGTCCCCCTTTGTGCCACCCACAGCGTGAATCATCCCTTGGTCCAGTGTGTCCAGCCTGTATCTGCTCCCTGCCCCTTAATCACTTGGTAGTTGCCTCAGTAATCAAATCAGCTGCGCAGTATCACACGCTTGTGTTGCAAGAAGCCTTTGTTTTATTTAATAAGCACAAGAACAGTGATGCTGGTTATTCGGATATGCCAGCGAGAAGCAGGGAAGTGCTTCCTTTACATGAAAAGTATGTTTGTGGAAAGAAAAACTCAGTATAATAGGGTTCAGTACTGTCTGCAGTTTCAGGCATCCACCAGGAGGTATTGATAGATATGCCTCATGGATAAGGGGGGCGGCTCTACATAAAAAATATATAGCCAGACCAGCCAGTTGTGCAGTGGATAGAGCGTCGGACTGGGATGCTGAGGACCCAGGTTCGAGACTCTGAGGTCGCCAGCTTGAGTGCGGGCTCATTTGACTTGAGCAAAAAAGCTCACCAGCTTGGACCCAAGGTCACTGGCTCGAGCAAGGGGTTACTCGGTCCGCTGAAGGCTCACGGTCAAGGCACATATGAGAAAGCAATCAATGAACAACTAAGGTGTCACAATGAAAAACTGATGATTGATGCTTCTTATCTCTCTTTGTTCCTGTCTGTCTGTCCCTATCTATCCCTTTCTCTGAATCTGTCTCTGTAAAATATATATATATATATATATATATATATATATATATATATATATATATATTATATTCTGTAAAAATGCAATATATATATATATTGCATTTCCCTATATCTCACCATCCAAAAATAGTAATTGTTTATGTTTGGTGAAACTCATTCTGGTCACTTCAGTTTTAATTTTTTTATTTATTAATTTGAGAGAGAGAGAAACATCAATTTGTTGTTCCTCCTATCTACGCATTCATTGGTTGATTCCTATATGTGCCCAACCAGGGATCAAACCCTGCGACATTGGCATATGGGAAGATGCTTCAACCAACTGAGCTACCCAGCCAGGGACTCATTCTGGTCACTTTTAAAAGCACATGTACAAACAGGAGAGCAGATAGATGACAGCTAGATAAGAAAAAAGTACATCTAAAATGTATATTACATTCTATATTTTTAAATAAAATTAGTTTACTGAACACTGATGTATACAAGTGATAGAAAATGTAAGTCACACTAACAGGTTTATCATCCTGTCAATAAAAAGTTTTTCTCCCAACACAGAGCTCAATTCTCATGCCCTAGGAATAATGAGACAAATCCCGTTACTTGTGCTCAGTGAATTTTTAAATGAAATGTGTATATGCACAAGATATTTAATACAAAGCTTTATATCATTGTTACTCAAAGTGGAAATAAGCAGGTGAAACTAAGAAATTTTCAGTTATGCACAAATGTTTAAACACAAAAAGGGCAGTATTACTTTAAAAATAAATGGTCTAAAGTTAAGAAAAAATTTTAATTCTTTCAAAACCCATGCCACAACAGAACTAAAGACCCAAGGGTGCAGCGCCTGGAAGGCTTTAATGAAAAGTGCAGAATTCAGAGGCCGTGACTTGTAGGTGTGCTGCGTTGCCTCCCCGGAAATTTACTGAATTAATTCTTTCACTCTCGAACATCAAATTCTTTCTTATTTTAGTATGTAGATGGCTGTCCCATTACTTAAAAATACATAGTGATTGTTACTAATTGAATGTTTACTAGATGTTAAATACTGTTCAAATAATGTATAATTTGCCATTTATCCTTTTTTCATTGAAAAGAAGAATGAGGCCTGACCAGGAGGTGGCACAGTGGATAGAATGTCGAACTGGGATGTGGAGGATCCAGGTTTGAGACCCTGAGGTCGCCAGCTTGAGTGCGGGCTCATCTGGTTTGAGCGAAGCTCACTAGCTTGGACCCAAGGTCACTGGCTCAAGCAAGGGGTTACTCTGTTACATGGTCAAGGCACATATGAGAAAGCAATCAATGAACAACTAAGGTGTTGCAATGAAAAACTGATGATTGATGCTTCTCATCTCTCTCCGTTCCTGTCTGTCCCTATCTATCCCTCTCTCTGACTCTCTCTCTGTCTCTGTAATAATAAAAATAAAAATAAAAAAATAAGAATGAGGTTGGAATGAAATGACTTAACCTCTAGTTTTAATTTTTAACAAAAATTTAAATGCCCAGGTACTTAGCTGGCTTAATTTTTAGTTTTAATTTATGTTATTTTTTTTTTATCTATGCCTACTACCTCATACTTTAAAAAATATTCATACACTGACACTTAGTTGAATACTTACTAACTATCAAATACTGTTCTAAGCATTTTAATTTATTCCCCCGAACAATTCGAGTCAGAAAAATTGGATTTAAAAAGTTTCCAATTACATTGTAGGGGAAATGGTATAATTTACGGTTTGGCTGCCGACTCCACATCCTCCACTGTGAGGGGGTGCTTGCTCTAAGTTTTGATCTATGTTAGAACAGAGGTGCAAAGCCAAATGCAGACTCTGCCCTTAGCGATCACGCAGAGGAGACAGGACAGTCACTCCTCCCGCTGTGATATATAGGAAGTACAGTGACAGAATCCTGGCAGGGGAGGTAAGTAAGGAAACAAAAAATACATCCAGTATTTACATTGGCCTGACCTGTGGTGGCGCAGTGGATAAAGCGTCAACCTGGAAATGCTGAGGTCGCCGGTTCAAAACCCTGGGCTTGCCTGGTCAAGGCACATAGGGGAGTTGATGCTTCCAGCTCCTCCCCCCTTCTCTCTCTCTCTGTCTCTCTCTCCTCTCTCTCCCTCTCTGTCTCTCCTCTCTAAAAATGAATAAAAACGTCGGCCTAGTGTGCGGAGGACCCGGGTTCGATTCCCAGCCAGGGCACACAGGAGAAGCGCCCATTTGCTTCTCCACCCCGCTGCCGCGCTTTCCTCTCTGTCTCTCTCTTCCCCTCCCGCAGCCAAGGCTCCATTGGAGCAAAGATGGCCCGGGCGCTGGGGATGGCTCCTTGGCCTCTGCCTCAGGCGCTAGAGTGGCTCTGGTTGCAACATGGCGACGCCCAGGATGGGCAGAGCATCGCCCCCTGGTGGGCAGAGCGTCGCCCCTGGTGGGCGTGCCGGGTGGATCCCGGTCGGGCGCATGCGGGAGTCTGTCTGTCTCTCCCTGTTTCCAGCTTCAGAAAAATGAAAAAAAAAAAAAATGAATAAAAAAAAAATACATCCAAGATGAGAAAATGTTTGAGCTGGGAATCAAAGAACAAGGATGAATTTTCAAGATAAACAACAGTGTGTGTGTGTGTGTGTGTGTGTGTGTGTGTGTGTAAGTGTAAGTGGAGGGGTGGGTGGTAGCATTTCCATGTAGCCAGAACATCAGGTACGATCAGAGGCAGCCACAACGCAGCATGAAATGACTGGGTAAACTCCAGAAACTGGTAGATGAGGTGTAAGCTGGCAAGCAATGCTGCTAAAAGAAACAATGTTGGTGAGAAAATAAATGCTAAGGTAATAGAGGAATTTGGATGCCTTGAAAGACATCTCATTCTGCAGGTGAGGTTGTGCTATAGAAGATTTCAATCAATGAAGGAAACGTTTATGTTGTAGATAGATGACTGACTGTTGTTTTCAGATTATAAGAGATAAATGGTAGAAGCACAAATGCAGTTTAAGACTATCATAATTCTCTTAGAGATAATGTGATGCTTTTTTTTTTTTTTATCAGCATCCTTAGTATTGCATATAAGCATTTCCAGGGAAAACAGTTAACTGTAACTTGAATAAAAACTGCCTAAAATAGAAATGTGGTTCTGTTGGAGGAAGTTTATACCAAAGGGATTTTTTTTCTAGTAATAATGAAGAGGAATATAACACGAGAGAGAATAAACAATTGCAACTAAAGAAAAGAAAGGTCTCTGCTCAGAATTTCTAGATTATTGGTTATAGTGTTTCTTTATCAGAAAAAATGTCAGGTATTGATAAGATGTGCAACCTCTCAAAGACAGTTTTTTGCCGATGAAATAGATGAAGCACATACCAAGATGGCTTCATTGTTAGAGCTGCAGACACAGCATGTATCCACTACACAAACCATTTGAGGACTGCCGGCACCAGGGTAACTGCAGGCATATGAGAACTGGGGTGTGTGGTGACCTACAGAGACGCTCCAAGCAATGTGGCTGTCCGGTGGAACCTCGTGGTTAACCTAGTACGAGGATCGATGTCTTTCCTATCATCATCAACATGATCACCATCATCCGATGCTAAGCCCCTATGTTCATTTGACCCTCCGACATCTTTATGAAGTTGGCACCATTGCAATATCCATCTTCGTCTGTATGTCTCTCTCTTTTTTAAGCCATGAGAAAACATGGTGTTAGAGAATTTAGGTCAGGCACTAACTCCAGTAAATTTACAAGTTCTTACCCAATCCGTCTGAATGTAGAGCCCATGCTAAATTCAGATATTGAAGATAATTTGTGAGAAGTTGGTGTTAAGCCTTCAGTTACATCATTCCAAGGGAACAAGGTTAGAGCAGTGAGAATCTCTAAAGAGATGCATCGAGGCTCAGTAGAAGAAGATCATCAACCATCTCTGCTGGCTCCAAATCATAGGCTCCTTTGAGGTTACCCGGATGAGAGTAGATACTCATCATGGGAAACGAGGCAGGGAGGATGGTCCCGGCCCAGTTCCGGTGTTTGATATCTAATCCTTGTAAGGATGCTACCGAGAGGATCTATCACTGTCATTCCCATTTCACACATGAGGAACAGGAGGCACTAACAGGTTAAGTAACCGGCCACATGCCAACAGCTAGTGGAGAGAGACGCCAGGTTTAAGAGCCACGTGCGGCGCTGCAGTCGGCCTCCCTCTGGAGATGCTGCAGGCATCGGAACATATGGTCGCACGACGTGAGTTTTACATTCCCTTCCAACCTTGAAACTTGACAGTCATGTGCACTCAGCTGACTGACACATTACTGTGGAACACACACACACACACACACGCACACGCACACGCACACACTCAGCATCTCCTTGATGTTACACCGCCTGTCACATTTGGACATTCTTGAAAAAAAATAAAACTCCGCATGTCATGCATGGACTCGTGCTGTAATGTGAAAGGAATTGAAATCCTAATTTGAAGAAATGCTCCATTGGCATCTGCGTGCAGCTTTATGATTTATGAAAGGGAGAGTTTGGGGCTAGGATGGAAAGTTTTATAGTGTAAGTGATTTTTCATTTTCTAGTCTCAACAAGGAAACTTGGAAATATCAAAAGTTAAACATCGATCAAAACTTATTTCGATTTTTAATTAGAAAGGGTAACTTAAAATATTTCCAAAATTTTCTTATTTGGCATTGCATAGGTAAGTGAAATACCTATTTATAATAGGTAAATGAAAATCTCTAAAAATGACAATCGGAAAAAAGCCCACAAAATTATGGTATATTTGTATGTGAAGTAGTTGTTAGCCATTGTGAGCATTCCCAGAAGTCCTAGCAAATTACTTAGCAACTTAGAGAAATTCATCACTACAGAAAGCAGTTATTAAAAAAAAACAAAAAAAAAACTTCATAGACCTTCCTGACACTTGATCCTCACCTAACTTTCAAAATCCTCTTTTTCTTTCTTTTCCCTCAATTATGCAAATATCACTAATAAAAAGGAAAAGTCAGTGAGGTGGTGTAACGTCCGCCTCCACTATCTATTGCCACCAAATACAAAATTATTCAGGAATAGAATCATTATACGTATTTTTAAATTGCTCTTTCTTCAGGCCGATTTTTATCTGAATATAATAAATACGCGATATTTTGCCATTCTCGTGGAATAACATATTTTTATCTTCTTCTCCCCCTCAGTAAGCAGAGAACAGCAGCAGTAGTTATTGAAATGAAGGCAGTGAGATATCAGAGTGAAAGATAATGCATAGCCTGGTTCATCTAAATAGGTTTGGAAATTTCATTTCCACTATATAATAACTCCTGGAGAGTCAACTCTCTCTTTGAGATGGAAACTCTCCCTGTCATAAATCGTGAGGCGGTATTGTACATGCAAATGGCGGCATTTCTTCAAATTAGGGTTTCACTTCCTTTCCTATCAAATGGAAGTTTTATGATTTTATTTCCATAGGTCAGCATAACTTGTCAGATCTCATTATAATCAGTGTTAATAACACATCCACTTACATTACGTTCATGCAGACGACACAGTTTTCCATGAATAAAATAGGAGTTTAATGAAACACTGCCGGATACCTGACTTCGGCCGGGGCCCGGCAATGTAGAGCTGATTAAGGTATAACCAGCTATAAAAAGGAGCCTAAATAGGAAATGGTGCCTGTATACGCAAGTGGGTGTGTATTTTTTTTTTTTTTACTAGACATTACAAAATTCTGATCATTTTTTTTCCCTTAGAAATGAAATATTCTCCCGAATTGCTCTTTACTTATCCCAGAATTTACCAACAGTCTTATGAACCTGTGGAGCTGAATCTCTTTCCAGCTCCAGTAATTAATATTAGGAGGACGTCCTAAAGAAGTCAGTGGAGTATGTTAAGACACAAGGTTTCCGTGTAAGGGCCGTTGCTGCACTGTGTGCTCGCCTAGTTTCTAGTGCATTTGCAAGTTATTAAAGCTGTTTCGCAAGATTGTAACCATCCTAACGTAGCTGCTGGCAAGGAAGTCCCTCTGTGTGTTCTCCTTTTCAAACTTCATGATGTGGAGATTAGGGAGGGACTAGAAATTCCAAACTGGCACTTCTTCCCAAGAAAACCTGGTGCTAACTGCTTGAAGTGATAATTGGGTAGCTAGTGGTAGCCAGAGACATTGCCAAACAGTTTACATGTTTGTTTGTTGCATGTGGATATGACTAAAATTTAGTATTTCATCCACATCCGTCTAGTCTCAAATCTCATCTTCAGAAACAAGTCCCGTGTGTTTCTAAATATCTTTGACACTAAATAAATACTGTAATAAAATCACCACAAATCAGTCATTAAAATTGCATAAAGGACATGATTTATTGTGGGTTTTCAAGTTATTTTACAACATGTGTTTTAGATGTCTAACATTATAGATACATGTCATAAAAATATGTTTCTTATATACATTCATATAACACAACTATAGAAAGCACATTTTCCCATTTAAAAAATAGCATTAGCTAATAAAAGCAAATTATTTACCCTGAGGATTAGATACTAACTCTACTGAAACAATTTTAACAAGAAAAGGTGATGAACGGTCATGTCAATACCTGTATTAACCCCAAATCCTTCTGCTAGCAGTTCTGTGCTTGGCTCAGAATTTCCAGATGGATGCTGGCGAGACAATTAGTCATTTTCTTTCCTTTGGATAAATTTTCAACAATACGTACAGTCAGAAGTATGTATGCTAGGCAGGAAATTAATTTTATGTTCCCATGTGACTGACGGATGGCAGTTCTTTGGTAGTTGGCCATTCAGTCCAAAGCACCAGCTGGTAAACAAATCAAGATCATTTTTGTTTTCTTGGCTTGTTGCCTACATGTTGAATGCAAAAGAGATGCTTTTTGAATTATATGACTAAATAGAATCATGGGTCCTAGCCTAGAAATTTATTAGTGGTAATTGAGATATCAGATTCCAATATGGTATCTGGTTGAAGTTCCAAATAATAGGGGTCCGCTTTCTCTTTCTTGTGCTGGTGGTCATTGTCTCTAAATCTATCCACAGGTTACTTCTCGGATCAGGACAAAGCAGACCGAAAGGTAAGAGCATTGGTATCATTTTATGATGTTACTGTACAGATTTGGGTAAAAGACATCCAAGTAGAAATTTTAATTCCTCATTACAAATGTCTTCTAATGGCTTCAGAAGAATGGAAATCATCAGAATCAGGGTTGTTTTAGGGACTGGGCTATTGAAACAAACACACTTGCAAGTCTTTGGATTAGAACTTTTTGTGGCTTAAATCAAAATTACCTTCCCGGATGCGTGGGGTGATATAGACAAGAGCTGCACCTGTCCCAGGAGATGCTGAGCAGGCCACTTACCCCTCCGAGGTTTGTGCCCTCACCTGGAACCGCAGTATCAGCCCTTCCATAGCAACCTCCCATGGTAAACGTGAGTTTGATGCTTATGCCCATCTCCTGGTGTGTGGCACGGCATATTGCATGGATGTGCAGAGAAAATTTCTTTGAAATTTGAAGAAAATAATCCTAACTAGTATGCATTAAGCATTGTGATATTTATAAACATTCGTTTATCTAATTCTCATTATATACAGTGTGTTCGTAAAGTCACGGTGCGCTTTTGACTGGTCACAGGAAAGCCACAAAAGACGATAGAATTGTGAAATCTGCACCAAATAAAAGGAAAACCCTCCCAGTTTCTGTAGGATGATGTGGCAGCATGTGCGCATGCGCAGATGATGACGTAACACCGTGTATACAGCGGAGCAGCCCACGGCCATGCCAGTCGAGACGTGGACAGTACAGAGGAAAGTTCAGTGTGTTCTGTGGCTCGCTAAATTCGAATCCGTGACCAAAGCACAATGTGAATATCGCCAGGTTTATAACGAAGCGCTACCACATAGGAATAACATTACTCGGTGGGATAAGCAGTTGAAGGAAACTGGCAGTTTGGTGGAGAAACCCCGTTCTGGTAGGCCATCGGTCAGTGACGAGTCTGTAGAGGCTAGCCGGGATAGCTACCTAAGGAGCCCTAAAAAATCTGTGCATGAGCCCACATTGAACTGCACTGAATAGGTATGAAACTGGGAGAGTTTTTCTTTTATTTGGTGCAGGTTTCACATTTCTATCGTCTTTTGATGCACATATGATTCAAATGTTCATTGGTTTCCAAACTCTCTATGTTCTTTTAGCTAATCATTATAAATATCATCAGTGTTCCCCAGACTTTGGCACTCACTCTCTGGGGGACCGTTCTGGCGTGTTGGAAAGGTCACTGACCGAACTGGGAGTTCGAGGGTAGAGACCTGTTGCAGAGGGGGGCTGTAATTTCTCCACATATAAAATGTGGGCCTTCGGTCTAAGGACCACTCAAGCTCTGAGACAGCCCGCCGCTGTGAAGGAACTCAGTTGTCCAGAACTGTGCTTTGGGAGAAGAAAGAAAGAGAGGAACAGCAGACATTTCAAGAACTAGTACTGACTGCTGTGACTTTTACAATAATTCCAAAAGAACAATAACCACAAAATTCCTGATCAGAGCTGTGGCGGAGGTGGTGAATTTAATTTTCATGTAAATTCCGCTTTGAACACGCAGTGAATCGTGAACTGAAATCTGAAGGGATCGTGCGTCGCGCTCACGACTGACTTCAGCATCCATCTGCCCAACTCCCTGCCCAGCCCCCACCCTCACACAAAAGCTATCATTCAGGCTGATGTTTATCTGAGGCTATAAATGGAGTTAATCATTTGAGAACAGAAAAATGAAGTTGTTTTTAGACTGGTAATAAAACTTCTATTTGTTTTCAAGACATTTCCCCCAACACTGGGAACATAGAA
Source organism: Saccopteryx leptura (assembly GCF_036850995.1). Classification (NCBI taxonomy): domain Eukaryota; kingdom Metazoa; phylum Chordata; class Mammalia; order Chiroptera; family Emballonuridae; genus Saccopteryx; species Saccopteryx leptura. The sequence goes on from NC_089511.1 coordinate 26,095,383, forward strand.
ATATTACAAAATCTTACCTTTTAAGAACTGTATGTAAATATGTTTGAATCTCTATAGAGAAGTCTGTAGAGAGAACCAATAAATTCAGATTTTTTGCCGAAATCATCATAAAAGTTTATGAAAAATAATAAAGGAGGGACAGGAGGGAAACTACATTAATACAGAAATTTAGCATCTTTTATCCCAATAATAAGATGACACAGCAGAAAACACACACACATATATATATGTAGTTGTAATGTGATCTCTAAATTTAATAGATGGGATTTCTAATGATTTAGAAAAATGACTTTTCAAGGGTAGTGAATGAGTTATAAATTTTAAATGAGCTGCCCGATCATATTAATAATATTCACCTCACATATTCAGATGTCTACTCCTCAGTGTTTTAGTCTTGCCTAGGTAAACATAACTCTCAAATGGCAAGAATCTAATTAATGCCATACTTATATAACTTGTTAAATTGTTATTTCTCTTTTATATTTCACTCTTATTTTGTGATTGAGAATTTTTAAGCAATAGTGTTTGTTTCAACAGTTGATACTTCCATTTTGTCTTGTAAATTCAAAATCAATGTATTATTGTATGTTGTTACAAACAGACTGTGTCCTATTTGCTGGCTTTGATCATTTTTACCCATGAATGTGTGTTATTGTAGTTCTAAAAAAGAACAACCAAACAACAAAAAACCACCCGCCACACACAAAACTATCAAAAAAGAAATATGTTTATAAATAACCCCAGAGTTCTAAAACTGAAATCAGTGTGGTAGCTCTTTTATACCTAGATACCTGAGAAAAATATCCGCCCCGCCCCCAGTACAGGTACTTGCAAAGTCATCTGCCAATTAAAGGGGCGGGAGCAATCATGTTTTAAATCTGATTTGGAAAGCATGGGTTTCTACAGCTCCTCCTGGCCACTTTTCTCATTCACACATTAGAGTTTCTGTTCCTGACAACCTAACCAGAATAGAACTTGTTGTATTTCTAGGCTCTGTTTATGAATTTATTATTATTTTTATTTTTTTTACCACAGTTGTATTAACATTATTTAATCATAGGCCTGATGTTTATTTTGCTAACAGGATAGCATTTATTCATAACACATACTTTTCATATTAGCCAAGGTTTTCTGAAATCATTCTGGTGTGTCAGAGGAATGTATAATTAGGCATTTTCCTAAATGTACAATAATTACCCAGCAGAATTTTTTTAGTTTTATCATATCCAGACTGGTTAGTAACTCAAAAGAGTATTTGGGTCTCTTTCTTTCTTTCTTTCTTTCTTTCTTTCTTTCTTTCTTTCTTTCTTTCTTTCTTTCCTTCTTCTTCTTAACATTTTACAATGTACAAAATCACAAGGTTAAAGCATCCTGGCTGGGTGGCTCAGTGTCCTGGCTGGCGTGTCATTGTCCTGACATGCCTGGGTTGTGAGGGTTCAATCCCCGGGCAGGACACATACAAGAATCAATCAATGAATGCATAAATGGGTAGAACAAGTTGATGTTTCTCTTTCTTTCTCTCTCTCTCTCTCTAAAAATCAATACTTTTTTTTTTCTGAAGTGAGAAGTGGGGAGGCAGAGAGACAGACTCCCGCATGTGCCCAACCGGGATCCACCCGGCACGCCCACCAGGGGGTGATGCTCCGCCCATCTGGGTCGTTGCCTCATTGCAACTGGAGACATTCTAGCACCTGAGGCAGAGACCACAGAGCCATCCTCAGCGCCTGGGCCAACTTTGCCACAGTGGAGCCTTGGCTGTGGGAGGGGAAGAGAGAGACAGAGAGAGAGGAGAGTGGGAAGGATGGAGAAACAGGCGCTTCTCTTGTGTACCCTGGCTGGGAATCGATCCCAGGACTTCCACATGCTGGACTGACTCCCTACCACTGAGCCAACTGGCCAGGGCTTAAAAATCAATACATTTAAAAAAAAACTATTTTAAAAAATTTTCTGAGCATGCTGAAAAGCAAAAAAAAAAAAAAAAAAAAAAAATACCCATAAGAAAAAACCAAAACACTCACAAGCTTTATTGTTCAGGCATAATCTACATGAAGAAACATGCACGAGTCATTATTGTACAATTCAATGCATTTTCATAACGTGAAGACATGCTGGTGGCTGCCATAGAACATTACCAGTCTAATTCTTTACAGTCATTATTCATCCACATGTAACCTCCTTTCTGACTTCTATCACCATTGATCAGTTTTACTTCTTTCATTAACATTATATGAATGGAATCATAAAGTGAGGGCTCTTTTGTTTTCGGTTTGTTTCACCCTGCATTATGTTTCTGAGACATATCCATGTTGTTATATATGATATGAATTGATTTCCTTTCATGGCTCTATAGTATTGCATCATATGAATATACATGAAAGATATATAGCCATTCTATCACCAGTGGAATAAGATGTTCATAATGTGCTTTTTAAGCAGCTGAATGGTCTACCTGACTCACATATTAAATCTGGATCTATGCAATGTGTGGGAAATGGACTGGAAGGAGGCACCATATAACTGGCCAGAGAGACAGCTTGAACTAAGAATGTGGCATTAGTGAGTAAAGCATACTCCCAGTGTACAAAGGTCATGGGTTTGATCCCAGTCAGGGCACATAGGGTAGCAACCAATGACTATACAACTAAATGGAATAACTAAGTGGAACAATGAGTTGATGCTTATCTCTCTCTCTCTCTCTCTCCACCTCCCTTCCTTCCTACCTACCTCCCTCTTCCTCTCTCTCTCCCTCTCTCCCTTCTTCCTCCTTCTCTCTCTTCCCCCTTCATTCTCTCTCCTTCTCACTCCTCCTTTCCTCTCTCTCTCTTTCTGTGTGTCTCTCTCTCTTTTCAATCAATTGAAAAATATTAAAAAAAATAAGAATGTGTCCTTCTGGAGAAGAGAACCCAGTGAGTAAAAAATACTGATGATGTCACTGACAAGGTTTTTCTGATTAGCTGGTTGTGGGAGTTGAGGAGAATAAGGGAATTGTGGAAACTGACTCTGGATTTTTTTTCTCTTTGTTTTTAAATGCCTTTATTGAAGTGTGACTGATGTACAAAAGCTATACATATTTAATGTATAAAACTTGATGGATTTGGAGATAGTTTATATTTGTGAAACTATCACCATAGTTCCTCAAGTAAAAAGGAAATCAACACCTGTTTTGTTTTTTTTATTTGAACAACCAGATGAGTGAAAAAATTATTAGTATCAGAATGTCCAGGTGTCAGTCCTGAGCATGTTACATTGAGTGTGTGGTATCCATATTTGATTGTTGAATAGACATTTGGCCAAATGAATTTGAGCTCATCAGGATTGGGAATGTCCATTGGGAATTATTACAATCAGTGATACATTGGTTCTATATAAAACCATGGAAATGGTCAAAATCACCTAGGAATGGAATGGAGAGTGAAAAGAGATCTTAGACTGATTCTTGAGAGAAACACAATATTTAAGTGATCAAATGAAAGGGAGAATTGAAAGAGAGACATAGAAGGAATTCAGGGTCATGGGAGGAGCAGTGGGTACGGTGGTGCCATAAAAGCCAAGAGAGGAGAGAAGCTGAAGGGTGGGAATAACTGGCCAAGTACTGGTGAGATGTCCGGCAGGATAAGGACTAAGAAATGCTATTAGATTTTGCATAACTATCTGAATTTGGCAGTCAGGTTGGAATGGAGTATGAACATTGAGGAAATGGAGGCTACCGTGGGTAGATTTCTCTTTTAAGAAATTACCAATAAGGGGCCCTGGCCGGTTGGCTCAGTGGTAGAGCGTCGGCCTGGCGTGCAGAAGTCCCGGGTTCGATTCCCGGCCAGGGCACACAGGAGAAGCGCCTATCTGCTTCTCCATCCCTCCCCCTCTCCTTCTTCTCTGTCTCTCTCTTCCCCTCCCACAGCCGAGGCTCCATTGGAGCAAAGATGGCCCGGGTGCTGGGGATGGCTCCTTGGCCTCTGCCCCAGGCGCTAGAGTGGCTCTGGTCGCAACAGAGTGACACCCCGGAGGGGCAGAGCATCGCCCCCTGGTGGGCAGAGTGTCGCTCCCTGGTGGGCGTGCCAGATGGATCCCGGTCGGGCGCATGCGGGAGTCTATCTGACTGTCTCTCCCCGTTTCCAGCTTCAGAAAAATACAAAAAAAAAAAAAAAAAGAAATTACCAATAAAGGGAGGTACAGGATAGGGTGGTCACTGGTAGAGTGTGGGGTTAAAGCTTTCCTTTTTCAATCAGGATTAAATTCATTGGAATGCTGATAGGAATGATTAATTTGAACGAGATACTAGATGCTGAACAGACAGGTGACCCAAACCCAGGAGAACTTACTCTCCAGCCTCCATTGTCTTGAGGAGTTCCAGAACCACTTCCACGTGGCTGGATAGAGCTACGGGGTTGAATTAACCCCAGATGTGGCTTCAAGTCTCCCTGAAGAACCTCCTAATCACTTATGCTCCTTAAATGTCACTCGAAACAGCAGGTGACAGAGACCAGGCAAGCCACAGGGAAAGTATTTTCATTCCCAGTGTTGGGGGAGTAATTAATGATGCCCCCCCTCAGCCCCTCTTTCTTCACATCTCCCATTACCTCAGGGAAGAGTACCCGAAGTGTCCCCGCCATCAGTCATCAACCAGACCAGTCTTGAGCTTTGTTGCCATATGTGTCTCATCTGAGAGACAATTTATGACTTTTCTGTGACTGCCTAAGCTCCAGGCTCTCACCATACCTCACGACCCTCAGTGACATCTGTGTTAACACATGGGCTTTTCTATATATTCTCCTCTGCGCTGGAGGAGCCCAGGGAGGAAGGTACCGAGTTTTGTTCTTCCACTTATTCAATATATTTTTTTTGTGTATTTTTCTGAAGTTGGAAACAGGGAGGCAGTCAGACAGACTCCCGCATGCGCCTGACCGGGATCCACCTGGCATGCCCACCAGGAGGCGATGCTCTACCCATCTGGGGCCTCGCTCTGCTGCAACCAGAGCCATTCTAGCACCTGAAGCAGAGGCCACAGAGCCATCCCCAGCGCCCAGGCCAACTTTGCTCCAGTGGAGCCTTGGCTGCGGAAGGGGAAGAGAGAGACAGAGAGGAAGGAGAGGGGAAGGGGTGGAGAAGCAGATGGGCGCTTCTCCTGTGTGCCCTGGCTGGGAATCGAACCCAGGACTCCTGCACACCAGGCCGACGCTCTACCACTGAGCCAACCGGCCAGGGCTTATCCAATATTGATTCAACAAATACTAAACATATTTTTAAGTTCTTAGGGCACTTTGTAAAAGCCAGCCCACAGAGGGTGCCACGGGAAAATCGGTTGACTACATAAAGGAATGGCTAGATGAATGCATGACGCGCGAATGAATGCGGTTTTAGCGGAAGAAAGAAGTGGAGTTGTGTTTGGAGGTAATTATGTCTGGAGTACATTCTTCCTTACCTTGAACTTTGATAATGATCTGTGAACAACGTCTTATTATATAAATATATATGTTTACTTTAAAAATTATACTCTTCACAAAACTTTCAATATGTAATAGGGTTATATGAATATTTAAACCCATTTTTATTTATCAAGAAATCTTTCAAACTTTTAAATGCATTTTTATGTAGCAAACTAATTTCCCTAAAGCCTACATGATATGCCAACATAAGCAGCATGTAAGAATAATTCCATGACATTTTGGATTTTGTGATATCCCTTTAAAAAGAAAAAAGAGTAAAAAACAAAACAAAACAAAAAAAAAAACAAACAAAAAAAGTCAATGACCAGCTAAGGCTTCTGTCAGATATGTGCTAGAATTGAGGAACTCTGGCTTTAACCTAAAGATCCAACCAGAATTGATGAAGAATTTATTTGCTGTTGTGTGAATAGACACCATTGAAGATGGTCACAAAGTAATCAAATTAAGCACCTAGAGAGTATGGTTTCCACTTTCTGGCATTAGGGTGCAGTGTTGGATGACAAACCCAAAGGTAGATGTCTGTAATCCCACATTTACTTTGTAAACAACACGTGTAAATGTATTGGAGTTGCACTGGATTCACCACCATCAGCTTTTTTTGTGCTTAAGTAAAACGACAGCACAACCCCCACCCCCTATTGTGCAATCTCAGAAGAGGGTCCCAGTGGGTGGCAGTGTTGGTTACATTGTAAAACATTTTCTTTGAACTTTATCTCAAATTGTGCCGTTTGAAAACAAATCATGTTTCATTCATGTTTTGCAACCAGGATTTAGAATAGCATTTAACCTTTAGGAATGAATGAATGAAGAAATACCTACGTGGAGCGCTTTTGACACTGGTCGACAAGCAATAGCTTGAGGAGTCAAGTAATGACTCAGGGCCCGGGACTATCAACAGGGCCTTGTGCCACATGTGCCTGGGGGATTGAGTTCAACTGAAATAGATTATGTAATATTTACAAGTATTTCCTTGTCTAAGGGGCCTTCCCATTTCTGGTTCCACATGGAAGGAGCTTGGAAACTGTAACATCATCCTAACAGCAGACTGGAAATCAGTAACTCCGTGGTTCCACGAGAGAAGGGAAGGCACCCGGCCCAGCTCTGCTCCCCAGATGGGGAAGACTGCTGAACGCGGGGAGTCACGGTTTCCCACAGCAGGGACTCGGAGCAGAAACCTGCGTGAGAACCAGTGCTGGGGTAGTTCCACGGGCATCACCAAAGCAACGGAAAGGATGGCATTACCATTTACTAGGATAGGAGACACGGCAGGAAATCAGGTTCTGTGTTAGGAGGCAGAATTGCTACCATTATCTGAGCTTTACCACTTACATTACTAAGTAGCTAGTCCGAAATGTGGAAGTAATATTAATTTCGGTGTTTTTCGAAATACCATTACAAAACCTATTTAACTTTAGGAGACTATCTCTACCAATAACATTTGTGTATGTCCATCACACACACACACACACACACACACACACACACTTCCCTCCCTCCCTGTAAAGCCAGTAACCGGGGCCGGAGCCACTATCACAGCAGCCCGGCCCATGCAGATTCGCATTGGATTCGGACAGTCGGCAAAGAAACAGCGGAGCCAAAAACTGGTGGGCCATAGTCTTTAATCTAGCTTGCACCCAGCGGGCAAGTAAAAATACACACTGGGCTCCAAAACCCAGTCACATTCAGTGCTCACAAAGCTACTGATTTATCCGAGTTTCCTAGAATCAAAGGTTTCTAGCTCACCAGCCTTATTTCCCTCAGTTCCCCATCTTCTTCCTTATCCCAGATACAAACTCTGTACAAACTGGCATCTCACTCAGCACTCCGCCATCTTGGCTGCTTCTCCTGGCCTCCTCCACGTGGCCTCCTTTAGCTGCTGGCTCTCCTCTCTCCGCTCTCTCATGCTAACCTCAGGAACCAAGAACCAAACTCCCGCTCCGTTCCCATTTTATAGTGTAGAAATCCAAACCCTTAATCCAATATACATAATAGGGAAGTCTCTAATACAAAGTCACTTCTCTGAGGCATGATAGGATTGTACCACCCTACACCAAAAAAGGGTAGGAAAGGCTTAATCCCAAAACCAAGCCCCAGGCTACAAGGATTCTGCCTGCCTTTAGCCCACCCCAACACACATTAATACCATCTGGGCAACGGCCTCTTTAACAAAGTGAGCATAATACATTTTATCTGCCCAACACTCCCCCAACAAAAAGCTGTTGAAATTAGAGAAATTCGTTTCCACTTCAAATATGTAATAGATGACAACTCCCCTGATCTGGTTTCTGACATCTGCTCTGTGGCACTTGGTATGTCCCTGTCCTTCAGGTTCTTTCAACTTATGACTTGATGTTAAGGTCCTGAATAGATGTACAAGTGTCAAAAAGAACTACTCTGCTTCCTTAATGTTTTTCTCTGGGTTTGAGTTTTCAGGGGAAAACGAAGAGCTGCAAAGAGTAGCTGCATTCTGCCTGCTGTGCTCTCCCCAGACCTGCAGGACAGGAGCTCTAGCTCCCTGGGTTGAGCAGGTGTGGGTGGGCCAAAGCCTCAGGCCACGCCCACTCCCCCACCTCCTTGCCACCACCCACAGGCAAGGTGTGGCCACTCCAGTCTCACAGAAGGACTCCCATAACCCGTGCCCAGACATCTTAACAGTTCACCCCGTTTCCCCCTTTGCATTAAGAGACAGAGTAAGGCCAAATCAGACTAGAAAATAATCACCAGAAAACCTCTGACTCAGTCCTTTTTAATCTTCCCTTCTGATTCATCTAATTACTTTTACTTTGTCTCTACCAGTTACAGCTGTTTGTGACGATACGGAATCAATAGGCTGTGAAATACAAAGTGGGAATGTTGTCATTCAGTGCCTTGGGTCTAGATAATAGATTTTTAAAGTTGCAGAATGAATAATTTATTTAAAGTTATGGGAATAACCTCCAGGATAATTGAAACCAAAAGATGGTTAAAGTGGGTGGGACTCAGGGGGATAAATGATAGGTTAGAAGAGTTTTGCTTTTCATGATAAGCCCCTGAGCACTATTTACTTTTAAACACATGCATGGGTTGCTTTGTTGGGCATATATTTTTAAGTAAAGGAAAAGGGAATTTTTTTAAAAAAAACTTGATAATTGCAATTAAATGAGTACCCTAAGCTATGAATAGCTAATTCCGGGCATAGCTCTATATAAAGTCAGGAATATAATGAGTTACTCTCAGAGTGAGTGTCAACAGACCATTAACAACTGGAAAAAGACCTACATGGTCCCTTCTAATGGAAATGTCTATATGCAATTATCTGCTGTTCCTTAATCTTTCATTCTTAGGGGCTGAATGAAGACTAATAGGTCAATAAATGTCTGTAGATTGAAAAGATCGAAAGGTTCTGAAACTAAGATTTAATCCTCAATAGAGGCACACTGAGAGGGCCAGTTTAATTTTGGAAAGCACAGGACATTTTTCTTACATTTATATCACAAAAGTTTATTTTCATAAGCTGATATATGTAAAACCACACTGTGCTTAATATACCAGCATCTTTTTACTACCAATATTAAAATCTCAAATTTCTGTGATAACCTCCATGCTAAACTCACCATTCGCTGTTTTATTTACTGTAGAAGTAACATTTCTAGAGGGATTGGTAGGGATTTATATTATCAAAAATATATTACCTAGAGCAGTGGTCCTCAATCTTTTTTGGGCCATGGACCGGTTTAATGTCAGAAAATATTTTCACGGACCGGCCTTTAGGGTGGGACGGATAAATGTATCACGTGACCGAGACAAGCATCAAGAGTGAACCTTAGACTGATTAAACAGAGGGCATCTGGTCATTTTTAAAAAATAAAACATTATTCAGACTTAAATATAAATAAAATGGAAATAATATAAGTTATTTATTCTTTCTCTGCAGACTGCTACTGGTCCGCGGCCCGGGGTTTGGGGATCACTGACCTGGAGTATGAACACCTTTCTCAAATTTGCGACTAGCTCCATTGCGTGAGGCCTAGTGGTGGGGGGCACCTACCTTCCAACATGCAAGAGGTCAGCTTAAGCCTCTTGTGGTGGGAAAAGCATGGGCGTGGATTACTGGGCACCACCAATCAAGTGCTCCCACATTAGATTTGAAGAGGCGACAGAAGTACAAGGACAATGGAAACAGCCATCCTTAATGATTCAGTGGAGGGGGGTGTCAGAATCCAAGGAGTGGCGTTGATTGTGTTTCCCAGGGCCTGTGCTTTCTCTGTGTTTCTGTTAGTTGACTAAGTTTCATTCCCCAATCATTCAGGCCTCGTCAAACTTTTTATAAAAACTGCCCACTTTTGCAGTGCTGGTCAACCTGGTCCCTACCGTCCACTATTGGGTGTTTCAGCTTTCATGGTGGGCGGTAGCAGAGCAACCAAACGGCGCCGTGATTGGCCCACTATGAAAGCTGGACCGCCCCCTAGTGGGCAGTAGGGACCAGGTTGACCAGCACTGCAAAAGTGGGCAGTTTTTATAAAAAGTTTGATGACGCCTTATTGTTGTTGGGTATTTTTCCAAGGCATTATTCTTCTACTTAAGTGGTCCATAGTTATTTTCTGTTGCTTTCAACCAAGAAGCTTTACTGGTAAATATAATGTGATGATGAGATACTATAGTGAAATGGACTTCTGCACCTGCAAATTAATTATCAGGAAATGGACCTGAACAACTATTAGCTACAATGTATGTTTTGCTGGATAAATAATAGGGTTGTTAGAGCCAAAGAAGAGCTAAAAATTAGACTTAAAGAAAACCAGGAGATGCTTAAAAGTTCACCATCCAGTTGGTAGCCATGGCGTGGTATCTGAGGGTTTATGAAGTAGAGAGAGGATAGATTCTCTGCCCTTGGAAAAAGTAAGAATGAGTTGAAACAGGCAGTAGACGTCTCCCTTTTTGCTGTTGTAGAGTCGCTCTGACCAACAGAACTAACTATACCATTAGCCACATCTATAATTTTAACATTTCTGATAAACCACACTTAAAGTAAAAAGAAACAAGTGAGATTGACTTTAACATATATTTTATTTAAGCTAGCCATAATGTTATTTCCATATGTGATAAGCAAGTGAAACTGGTTGATGAGATACTTTCCATTCTTTTAAAATCATATTGTGTTGAAAAATCAGTGTGTGTTTTTCAGTTATAGCATGTCTAGACTTGGATTAGCTGTACCTGTGTCTTCAGAAGCCACATGCACCTAGGCCACCATATTGCTAGCAGGCATAGAGACAGGAATGGGAATACTAACCCACTTTCTTTCAGATACTCTGTTTCATGCATTACGAGACTGATGACTGGCTACAGGAGCTAGTTGCTCTATGGTTTTCAAAGACTCCTCAAACTCCAAGTGCAGACAAAGTTGCTGTAGAGTCTGTTATTTTATTTTATTTTATTATTATTTATTTTTTTCATTTTTCTTAAGCTGGAAACAGGGAGAGACAGTCAGACAGACTCCCGCATGCGCCCGACCGGGATCCACCTGGCACGCCCACCAGGGGCGACGCTCTGCCCACCAGGGGGCGATGCTCTGCCCATCCTGGGCATCGCCATGTTGCGACCAGAGCCACTCTAGCGCCTGAGGCAGAGGCCACAGAGCCATGCCCAGCGCCCGGGCCATCTTTGCTCCAATGGAGCCTCGGCTGCGGGAGGGGAAGAGAGAGACAGAGAGGAAAGTGCGGCGGAGGGTTGGAGAAGCAAATGGGTGCTTCTCCTGTGTGCCCTGGCCGGGAATCGAACCCGGGTCCTCCGCACACTAGGCTGGCGCTCTACCGCTGAGCCAACCGGCCAGGGCCGAGTCTGTTATTTTAAAGATTTTATTTATTGATTTTAGAGAGAGGGAACAGAGAGAGAGAGATGGGGTAGGAATGGGAAGCATCAACTTATTGTAGTTGCTTTTTGTATGTGCCTTGACTGAACAAGTCCGCAGTTTTAAACCAGCGACCTCAGCATTCCAGGTTAAGACTTGACTCACTGCGCCACCACAGGTCAGGCCAGAGCCTGTTGTTTTAAACAGGCATCTACAGCTAACAGGAAAGTGGATTCTCTACTCTGCCAATGTTCCATCTGCCTGAGTTCCAGCCATGGCCTGCAAAAGAGCCTCATTTTACATTTTCTGGAAATTCTTATTACCCTTGTGCAAAGCAGTAACTTTTGTTAATTTCATTTTATTTCTTTGTGCGCCATTCAGAGAGGTGGAAGGCAGGGGAAAAGTCTGAACAAAGAGTTTGGTTACGATTCTATGGTACAGTTCAATCATTCAGCATCTGGAAATGGTCATAGAGATGCATGCGTTCTGTCTTGTGCTGTGTCTATACATGTACTGTCTGTGGCGAGAGCTGCAAAGCGAGTGCGGACCACGGGGATTACCAAATTCATAACTGGAGAGGAACCTGCTGGGCAGGTTCACTAACCAATCTGTTTCTGTTGCGTTGGCCAAAGCTTTCTGTTAAAATGACAACTATGTAAGTAACCCTTGGAGATTTGCATTAATTTGGTCATATTTTTTTTTATAAAAATCTGTGCTTTTTGAATTGTCTATGACCATAGGAAAGCTAAATCTTAATCCAGACTACATGGTACACAGTACTGCAGGGCACAGTCACTGACCCTCGCCCTCTGACTCTGCTGTAGCCGTTACCCTGCCCTCATGGGCTCTCTGCTTCCTCTCCCTTTCCTTCCCAATGGGGCGTGTCAGGAGACGTACGTGCATTTACATATACACCTGGGGCGAGTGTGTGTAAACCTAGATGCCTGTGAGATGTTGCAAAGAAGGTTTAATAAGAGTAGGTATCCATTTCAGGGAATAAATGCACAAAATGTACGTGACATATTTTTTAGAGAAGCACATTCTATTTAAAAATTTTTAAAGCTTTTAAAATTTATTAATGTCTATTGAGGTATACTTAATAAACTTCAAACATGCATATATTTAAGATACGCATTTTGACAAGTTTGGAATATGCATACCCGGATGCTACCATAATCACAATCAAGGTAGTGATGTGTCCATCTCCTCCAATAGATTTCTGGCATTGAATTGCTCTCTCTCTCTCTCTCTCTCTCTCTCTCTATATATATATATATATATATATATATATATATATATATGTATATATATATATTCTTACTACATACACACACATATAAATATATATTTATCTATGTGTGTGTGTGTATGTATGTAGTAAGAATACTTACCATGAAATATAACCTCTTACAAAAATGTTATTTATTTCCTGTGTTCCTTCAACTAATATTAACTGCCAAATTAGTTTCAGGCTCGAATCAAACATGCAGGATCACTGAGAATAAATAGGACTCACACAATCCCTCTACTTAGGAAAGCTTTAAAAATGTGCTTTATCAGCGAGGCATATGAAAATTGGGGCATGAGTTATACTGAAGCGGCCAGCCTTTGTTTAGAGGCTTTGGGAGGATTTAAAGACTGGAGTTGACATAATGACGTGTTTGTATAGGAAACATTACTCAAGCTGCAGCTGGAAATGAGCAGAGTGGGGTGGTGGTGAGACCAGACGAAGTTGATTCGGTCAAGACGCGGGAGGTGCTGGTGCCTGAACCAGGGCCTGGGAGCGTGAATGAAAACAACCAGAAGAGTTTTAGAAGTATATATTTGAGATGTGAATTTACCAGGTTTGGTGATTAGATACCTTTGAGATAAGAAAGAAGAAAGAGATGAGAGCTCTTTACAGCAAATTAAATAACATGGATACTTAAATACAAAACTCACTTGCAAGATACAGTCTGGAAACCTCTGGAGAGGCAAGCCTGCACTTGGCAGCAGGGAGTCCATGTATGCAGTATCAGAAGGAGTCAACAGATGTCATTGTTTCTGAGTTAGTGTTTAATGAAGATATATGAGACAACAGTTTGTATTAGGAAATTTTTCTCAGCCTTCACATTTAAAAGATTGATTTTGAGACTAGTATATTAGTTTGCTGTTGCTTAATAATACAACGTAAACATATTACCTCACACTTTTCAGTGTGAGTCCAGGAGTGGTTGGTTGGCTGCTCTATTTCAGTGGCTAACAGAGCTGCAGCCAGTCTGTCAGCCAGCATGTCAGTCTCACTGAGGCTCGAGTGGGGAAGGCTCCCCTTTCAAGCTCATGTGGTTGTTGGAAAAAATTCAGATTGAGGGTTACAATTTTTTTTTTTTTTGCTGGCTGGTGGACAGAGGTCAGCCTCAGGTGCCTGTCATGTGGTCCTCTCCATAGGCCAGCGCACAACATGGCAGCTGGCTTCTTCAAAGGCGGCAAAGGAGAAAATGTCTCCTAGCCAGACAACTCTTACAATGTTATGTCACATAATCACATGTAGCCTGTCACCTTTACTGTATTCTGCAGGTTAAAAGGAAGTCCCAAGTCTGGTCCATCCTCCAGGGAGGAGATTATTATACAAGAGCAAGCACATGAGTGCCGTAGGGTGGGGACTTGGGCGCCACCCAGAGGTGAATGCAATTGCCCTGAGCCCCTAAATCGTTTCCCTTCTGCTCTCAAGCATTTGAAGATAGAAGCCATAGCGAAAGTGAAACAATGGTATCTTACAAACATATCCTTCTTGTCTTCGCCTGTCTTACATGTTTCTTTTCAATATATCAGAAGTTTAGTTTGTAAACTCCAAGTAGGTTAATTATCCAAACCTAGTCGACTCATAGAAAAATATATCACTTTCCAAAGCAGTGAAAATTGTGCCGCTGAAGCTCTGGGGATGTCATTGTGAGCAAAGAAATGCGAAGCTTAGGGGAAAAACTGTGTCTTAGTAATAGAGTTTCTAGTAATTCAACTTGAAGCCTCTTTCCATTCTAATAGCCTTTGTATAACCCCTGATGAGTATTCTGTGTATGTATTGGGTTGGGGAATAAGTTCGTAGCATTTTTATATTTTCTTTTATTTTACAATGATTTGTTTGCTGTTTGGCAAAGGGTAAGTATTCATTCGATAAAACTCTTTCTGCTCTACAAAACTATGTTAATTGTATTTTTGAGTTATTTAATTTTTTATTAGTTTTGAGGCTTAGAAATGGAATACCCAGGAGGCAAAAATCAACATTTTCTTTTTTTTTTTTTTTTTGTATTTTTCTGAAGCTGGAAACGGGGAGAGACAGTCAGACAGACTCCCGCATGCGCCTGACCGGGATCCACCCGGCACGCCCACCAGGGGCGACGCTCTGCCCACCAGGGAGCGATGCTCTGCCCCTCCGGGGCGTCGCTCTGCCGCGACCAGAGCCACTCTAGCACCTGGGGCAGAGGCCAACGAGCCATCCCCAGCGCCCGGGCCATCTTTGCTCCAATGGAGCCTTGGCTGCGGGAGGGGAAGAGAGAGACAGAGAGGAAGGAGGGGAGGGGGGTGGAGAAGCAAATGGGCACTTCTCCTATGTGCCCTGGCCGGGAATCGAACCCGGGTCCCCCGCACGCCAGGCTGACGCTCTACCGCTGAGCCAACCGGCCAGGGCCAAAAATCAACATTTTCGACACCTGCTCTTCTTTGCTTTTCATCGAGGTCAAAAAGCTGCCGAAGCAGCCCGGGACATTTGCGATGTGTATGGAGAAGGTGTCATAGGCGAGTCTACAGCACGGAAATGGTTTGCAAAGTTCAAAAATGGCGACTTTGACGTCGATGACACGTGCCGCAGCGGAAGGCCTTCTGAATTCGATGAAGAACTGGGAAATGCTCAAAAAGAATGCCACGGTCAACAAGGAGCTCTACATTGCCCAGCTACACCGTGTGAATGAGGCTATTCGACTGAAAAGACCTGATCAACATGGTCAAACCATACTCCTTCACGACAACGCCAGGCCCCATGTTGCACAAGTCGTCAAAGCCGCACTCCAAGAGCTCGAATGGGATGTCCTTCAGCATCCGCCGTATTCTCCGGACCTTGCACCGAAAGATTTACCATCTTTTCCGCTCCCTGTCAAACCATATGAAGGGTGTTACCTTCGATAACAAAGAGGTCCTTAAAAACTGGCTCAACAAATTCTTTGACACCAGACCAGGCGATTTTTGGCGGAACGGCATCAACAAATTGGTCGAGAGGTGGGAAGAGGTTGTAAACAGCAATGGCGAATATATAATTGATTAACTTATTGATATAATTATTGTTTTTTGTTTAAATAAAAGTCTTCGGTAAAAACGCTACGAACTTATTCCCCAACCCAATAGTAACACAAATGGGCATCAATTTGGAACAGTTTGACTACTGACTGGCAAGAAAGTTATGGCAGAGATCACGAAACTCTTCTTACTGTTGTCTGTTCATCTTTCTGGTCAGCATTCTTGAGTAGGATGAGAGGAAAACAATAACTCCTAATGTTTCTAATGCTATAATTGCATCAGCAATAAATGCAAATATATATTTTGTTTCCACACATTTTGTCATTCAACAAATTCATCTCTAATAACAACTATGTCAAAATCCAGCTAGCAAATGGTGCTGGGTATTTGAGCCTGGTGTCTGTTTTCCATTCCTCAGTCATCGCTGGCCATGTCCTCACCTATCTAAGACCTGGTTACAATAGATAGGTTTACTTTCATTTTTATTCTTTGCTTTTCCCCATTTTTACTTTAGCTAGATAGAGCTAAAGTAAACACGGTCAAGTGTTCTGATACTTCTGTAGCTCTGAATCCAAAGAATTTGAAGAAGTAGTCTTACACTTGCATTATTTTTTAAAAATCTAATCACATATACACAGAAGAATTTAAGCACCTACCAATGGTGCAACATCTTCCTAGCAGTGAGTATTCCAGGATAAATTAGGATGACTGTTGTCACCAATACAATCTGTCTTTAAAAATATATCCATAAAAACTCATCAGGTATTAGAAGTGCTGTGATGATAGTAACAACAAAAATAGCAATGCTAAACTATTAACAACTAAGTGACTAACTGGCTCTATACAAGCTTGCTTTTACATGGATTATCTAATTTTCAATTGACTATAATTCTATGATGATGAGTCCATATATTAGTTGTCGATTGCTACCACAACAAACTAACACAAATTTTAGTGACTCAAAACAATTTAAACTTACTTCACAGATCTGTCGATTAGAGGTCCATTACAGGTTTCACTGGGCTGTGTTTGTCTCTGGAGGCTCCAGGAAAGAATGGGTTTCTTCGCACGTTCAGATTGTTGGCAGAGTTCAGTTTTCTGTGGTTGTAGGACTGAGGTCCCCATTGCCTCGCTGGCTGTTGGCTGGGGGGGTCAATCTCAGTTTCTAAAAGCTGCTCACATTCTTGTCTCTTGGCCCCTTCCTCCAGCTTTTAATCCAACTAAAGTTGGTCAAGTCCTTTTCATGTTGTGTCTCTTTGTCACACTCATCTACTTGTTCTTCTACTTTTAGGAACCCATGTGACTTGATTGGGCCCATTTTAACAATCCAGGATAATCTTCTCATCTCAGTTCTTAACTGTACTCTCACCTACAAAGTCCTTTCTGCAAGGTTAAAGTAACACGTTCATGGGAGATTAGGGTCTGGACATCTTTCTGTTATTTTGCCTAACACATCTCTTGTTGCCATTTAAAAGATGAGGAAAGCCATTTCCCATACTTGAAAGTAGAAAGAACAAGATTTGAACCCAGATTATGTAACCTGCTCCAATCCAAGTCAGTGACTAGAAACCCATACTGAATACAGAGGAAGATGTGGAGGTGGGACTCTAATAGGATGCTTACAGTCATCAAATTTTATTGATCACTATCTATTTGCATTAAAAGTACTAAAGGCCCTGGCCAGTTGGCTTAGAGGTAGAGTGTCGGCCTGGCATGTGGAAGTCCTGAATTTGATTCCCAGCACAGCACACAGGAGAAGCACCCATCTGCTTCTCCACCCTTCCCCTTGTCCTTTCTATCTCTCTCTTCCCCTCCCACAGCCAAGGCTTCATTGGAGCAAAGTTGGCCCAGGCGCTAAGGGTGGCTCCAAGGCCACCGCCTGGGGTGCTAGAATGGCTCTGGCCACAGCAGAACAATGCCCCAGAGGGGCCGAGCACTGCCCAATGGTGGGCACACCAGGTGAATCTCAGTCTGGCGCATGCGGGAGTCTGTCTGACTGCCTCTCCGCTTCTAACTTCGGGAACACACAAAAGTACTAGAAACTGGACTGCAGAGCACCCTCCAGTCAGGGCACAGATTCGTGCATAGATGTATAAACACTAGCCATATTTCTTCATTTATGTTCACAAGAATCTCTTTTATTGCTCTTGCTATTCTGTGTGCCTGCAGTGACCTTCCCAGATATCTGGGCATATCAGGTTTAAATACGGTAGAAATTATTTGAGATAACTTCCAATCACCAGTGTCTTTGAGCAAACTGGATTTGCTGCGTCTTCTGTGCCACCTGTTGCCTTGTGCCCACGGCACACTTCCCTTTGTGTGTCCCCACCCTCCCATGAACACCAGCTGGATTACACACTTGCCAAGAATCACTTATGTTTCTTTCAAAACTGCTTTTGCCACTTGTACTTGTTCCTCTCATTACATGTTTTAATTAAATGCCAAAAAATCTGCTGAAATATAAGTTGAAAGTAGAGAAAGTTAATGGTTCAATTTAAATTAAAGGCTTTAGAAAAACCTCAGTAGAGAAGAGTAGCTTTTAAATAGCTGTCAAATTAGGTGTCGATGAGGTGGCTGTAAAAGATTACGAAAATATTTAGACAGATTCTGCCCTCAGAATGATCCCAAAAATATCTTTAATTTCTCACTCAGTTTGAAATAAACTAAAGCTGGGACTCTAGAAAAATGCATTATGAGTATGGATTGTGAGAAAATTGCACGGAAGAATAATCTTTGCACTACATTCACAGGAAGAGATCATTTTTCTTTCTAAACATTAGCAATAAATGCATATTTATTTGTGAGTCTTAAATTACACATATTAAGTTGGTTTTGTTATGATTCAGTTTTTAGTTATCCTTATTTTTTATTGACATATATAATTCACACACCATAAAAGTCCCCCATTAAAGTATACAATTCAGGCCCTGGTCAGCTGGCTCAGCGGTAGAGCATCAGCCCGGCGTGTGGAAGTCCTGGGTTCGATTCCCAGCCAAGGCACATAGGAGAAGCGCCCATCTTCTTCTCCACCCTTCCCCTTCTCCTGACTCTCTGTCTCTCTCTTCCCTTCCCACAGCCAAGGCTCCATTGGAGCAAAGTTGGCCTGGGTGCTGAGGATGGCTCCATGGCCTCCACCTCAGGTGCTAGAATGGCTCAGATTGCAGCTGAGCAACACCCCAGATGGGCTGAGCATCGCCCCCTGGTGGGCATGCGGGTGGATCTCAGTCAGGCACATGCAGGAGTCTGACTGCCTCCCTGCTTCTAACTTTGGGAAAATACAAAAAAAAAAAAAAAGTATACAATTCAGTGGCTTTTAAGTATATTTATGAACCTGTCAACTATCACTACTAATTCTAGAACATTTTCATCACCCCCAAGTGAAACCTAATACATACCAGTAGTCACTCCTGTTCTCCTCCCCCCCAAATACTGGCAGCCCACAATCTCCGTTTTGTCTCGGTGGATTTGTATACATATTCTGGGTATGTCATATAAATGGAATCAAACACTATGTGGCCTTTGACAAGGGCTTCTTTCACTCAGCATGTTGTTAAGATTCATCCATGCTATCTCATGAATTAATACTTCACTTCCTTTTATGGCTGAGTAGTATTTTATGGACATACCAAATTTTGTTTCTCTATCCGATTTTCTACTTTTTTGGCCAATATAAACAATGCTGCTATGAACATTTTTTTTTTTTTGTATTTTTCTGAAGCTGGAAACGGGGAGAGACAGTCAGACAGACTCCCGCATGCGCCCGACCGGGATCCACCCAGCATGCCCACCAGGGGCGACGCTCTGCCCACCAGGGGGCGATGCTCTGCCCCTCTGGGGCGTCGCTCTGCCGCGACCAGAGCCACTCTAGCGCCTGGGGCAGAGGCCAAGGAGCCATCCCCAGCGCCCGGGCCATCTTTGCTCCAATGGAGCCTCGGCTGCGGGAGGGGAAGAGAGAGACAGAGAGGAAGGAGGGGGGGTGGAGAAGCAAATGGGCGCTTCTCCTATGTGCCCTGGCTGGGAATCGAACCCGGGTCCCCCGCACGCCAGGCCGACGCTCTACCGCTGAGCCAACTGGCCAGGGCCTGAACATTTGATTTTATATATAAATATTTTCAATTCTCTTGGGTGTATACCTACACATAGAATGACCAAGTCATATGACAACTCTATGTTTGACTTTCAAAAAAAAATACCAAACTGTTTTCCAAAGCAGAGGCACCATTTTACATTCTCACTAGCAATGTAAACAGATTTTAATTTTTCTATATTTTCAGTATTCGCTATTTTTGGTCATTTTTTATTAGAGCCATATTAATGTGGTATGTTACTGTGGTTTTAATCTGTATTTCACTGATGCATAATGACTTTGAGGATCTTTCCACTTGTCCATTGACCATATATATAAAATTCTATTGAAATCCTTTGCCTATTTTTATTATCCTATTTAGTGGGTTTCCTTCTCACTTGCTTCATAGTATCTTTTAAAACAGAAAGTTTTTCATGGCAAGGAAGTGTAATTTGTCCATTTTTTCTTTGATTGCTTGTGGTTTTGCTGTCCCATCTGGGAAATCATTGCCTAAACCAAGATGACCACCATTTACAACTGTTTTCTGCTGAGAGCTGTACAGTTTGGCATCTACACGTAGGTTCAGTCATTTTGACTTATTTTGTGCATATGGTGTGAGGTAGAGACTAAAAATTATTTTTCATATGTGAAATCCAGTTGTCTTACCACCATTTGTTGAAAGAATTATTCTTTCCCAATTGAAGTTTCTTGGCATCTTTGTTGGAAACCTATTGACCGTAATGTATGCCTGTATTTCAGGACTTCCAGTTCTATTCTGTTGATCTATATGTCTGTCTTATGCCTACACCAAGAGTCTTGATTATTGTAGCTTTGTAGTACGTTTTGAATCGGGAGGTGTGAGTCTTCCAACTTTGGTCTTCAATTTCAAGATTATTTTGGTGATTCTGGTCTCTTTCATCTCCATTTAAATTTTGGAATTACCTTATTTTATATAAAAAACAACTGAACTTTAGATAGTGATTGCTTTAAAAATGTAGATTATTTTGGGGAGTATTGATATCTTAACAATATTCTGTTTTTTAATCCATAAACATAGAATGTCTTTACATTTACATATCCTTTAGTTTTTTTCAGCAATGTTTTATACTACAGTATATACAACTTGTGTGTTTTGGTAAATGTATTCCTATTTTTCTTTTTGTGCTGTTGAAAGTGGACTGATTTCTTAAATTTATGTTTATATTGTTCATTGCCAGTCTATAGAAATACAGGGTGGGGCAATTAGAGGTTTACAGTTGTTCATATGGAAAATATAATAATTAATAAACAATAATACAAGAACAAACTCTGTGTTTCATGTACTCACAACTGTAAATCTACTTTTAACCAACCCATCCTGTGCAACTAATTTTTATATATTGTTTTTATATTCTTCAAGCATACTGAACTCATTTATTAGCTCTATATTTTAATGTAATTTTTAGCAATTTTTACATACAAGATCATGTCATCTACAAATATAGTTCCATTCTTCCTTTCCAAGATGATTATCTTTTGTTTCTTTTTCTTGTCTAAACACCATCGCTAATCCTGTAGTTCAGTATTAAACAGAGGTAGTGAGAGGAGACATCCTTGTCTTGCTCCTGATCTTAGGGGTAAAGCTTTCAACATTTATTATTAAGAATTTTAGTTTTGAGGGTTTTTTTGTAGATTCCCTTTGTCAGGTTCCTTTCTATTGCAAGTTTGCTGAGGGTCTTCTTTTTTTTTCTTATTCATGAAAAGGATTGGGGTTCCCACCTTAAGAAACCAAGTCCTGGGCAATTTATTTCTTCATTTGAATTTGAATTACTCTCTTGCCTCCTTTCATTTCAGCCTCAGGGACTCCCTTTAGTATTTCCGGTAGAGGGAGATTTGCCCATGTCTTATAATTTATTGCTGTCCATCTAAAATAAATCCATCTGTTGAAGATCCCAGGACATCTGTCCTGTAAGATTTTCCAAAAAATGGACCTTCTTTCTTTATGTACTCACAGTGTGGTTCAGCCTGTTCCTCCACATCCCTTGGAATATTTACAGCAGGATCTAAGGCTTCATCAGACCTGTGTACCGATCCTTTGGAAAGACCCTGAGTGCTGCAGTCTTTTATCAGAAGGCACGTGATGTTTAGTTGTCTTCTTTTTTTTTTTTTTTTTGTACTTTTCTGAAGTTGGAAACGGGGAGGCAGTCAGACAGACTCCTGCATGTGCCCAACCGGGATCCACCCGACATGCCCACCAGGGGGTGATGCTCTGCCCATTTGGGGCGACGCTCTGTTGAGACCAGAGCTATTCCAGCACCTGAGGCAGAGGCCATGGAGTCATCCTCAGTGCCCAGGCCAACTTTGCTCCAATGGAGCCTTGGCTGTAGGAGGGGAAGAGAGAGACAGAGAGGAAGGAGAGGGGGAAGGGTGGAGAAGCAGATGGGCGCCTCTCCTGTGTGCCCTGGCCGGGAGTTGAACCGCGGACTACCGCGGCCGATGCTCTACCACTGAGCCAACTGGCCAGGGCCTAGTTGTCTCCTTTTATGTGAGGAGCCATTGGTGTTCCGCGATTAGATTCATTTTTAATTAAATTAATTTTAGTAAAATAGCGGTATGTCAATAGTCAGGGCTTCTTTTAAGTAGTTTGCTAGGATATTTTGTTTTTTGTTTTGTTTTGTTTTTTTTGTACTTTTCTGAAGTTGGAAACGGGGAGGCAGTCAGACAGACTCCCACATGCGCCCCACCGGGATCCACCCGGCACGCCCACCAGGGGGCGACACTCTGCCCACCAGGGGGCAATGCTCTGCCCCTCCGGGGCGTCGCTCTGCCATGACCAGAGCCACTCTAGCGCCTGGTGCAGAGGCCAAGGAGCCATTCCCAGCGCCTGGGCCATCCTTGCTCCAATGGAGCCTTGGCTGTGGGAGGGGAAGAGAGAGACAGAGAGGAAGGAGAGGGGGAGGGGTGGAGAAGCAGATGGGCGCTTCTCCTGTGTACCCTGGCCGGGAATCGAACCCGGGACTTCTGCACGCCAGGCCGACACTCTACCACTGAGCCAACCGGCCAGGGCCGGATATTTTGTAATGATACATTTTTCTGGTCTACTCCCAGTGACCCAGTGGTGTAGTTCATGTAGATAAGGAAGGACAAACATGCAATTCTTTCCCTTTATTTATCATTTTTAAAAAGTGACTTATTTTCTTACCCTCCAAATATAACAGGTCAGTTTGTTATTTTGTTTGTTAGATGTTTTGTTGCTGCTGTTTTTTTCGGCACTCTTTTAGAAACAAGAGATACAAAGTTGGACAATATCAGAGGCTCTGCCTTCAAATCCTCCCAGGTCACTTTTAGATTAAGCCACACTATAAAGCAATTTTTTTTTAAGTGAGAGGAGGTAAGATAGAGATGGACTTCCCCATGCACCCCAGTAGGGATCCACCCAGCAACCGTCATCTGGGGCCAATTTTTGGATCAACCGAGCTATCCTTAGTGCTCAGGGTTAATGCTCGAACCCATTGAGCCACTGGCTGCAAGAGGGGAAGAGAGAGAGAGAGAAGGGGAGAGGGAGGGGAAGAGAAGCAGATGGCTGCTTCTCATGTATGTCCTGAAATGGATCAAACCTGGGATGTCCACTCACTGGGCTGATGCTCTATCCACTAAGCCAACCAACCAGGGCCACTATAAAGCAATTCAGAAAAAGCATATACAAAACATGGTATATTCTCTTTGTAAAAAAAACTCTGTCTCATGTCTGGGATTTAGAAGCAATGAACAATTGTAAGAATCCATAGCATTCCTATGTGCTAAAAAGGAAGGGGTCACAGGAGTCAGCATAGAGAGAGAACAGATAGTAAGCAAAAAAATCTTATTAATAAATACATAAGATCCAAATGTTTTAGATGTTGTGAAGGAGTAGAATGTGGTACAAATGAGTAAGTTTAACAGAGAACACCTCATTGAAAGAGAATGGTGATTCTGAAGAAGCAATTTTTAAATTGGGTCTGGAAGAATGAGTAGGAGCCAGCCAAGCAGAGATGACGGAACAGAATTTCAGGCCGGAAAGCAATATGAGTGGAAAGAACTGAGGCGTGAAATAACTTGGCATCATTAGGGGAGAGGAACAGGAGGCTTCACCTCAGAATGCCAATTAAACTGGACCTAGGAGAAACCAGGTACTGATTGAAATGCAGTAAGAACAATATTTCTTCCCAGTTGACAAAGCATGTTTCCTATGTATAAACGTACTATGAATAAATGAGATAAAAGAAAAAAAATCTATGACATCAACAAATTCTTAATAAGATATGTTTTAAAAGCTGTTGCATCTGTTATTAGGTTTTTAGCGAGTTTTCACATCTCTTAAGTGCAAAGAACACTGGCTTGACAATCAGAAACTCAAAGCTTTTCCGCAGATTCTTCTAAAATATCACCAACAACGGGTAGGTATGAACCAGTTTATGTGCTGAAGGTTAAGGCTTGTTTCCTTTTGGTGTTTCCTGGATGAAAGGAGTTGTTTTCTCTATCTGGTCCCTTGATGTAGTGACTATACCCTTTCCATCTATATTTTTAAACTAAGTTGATTGTGTAATCAACATAAAATGAAATGCGTTCATTTTAAATATAGAGTAAGGCGAGTTTTGACAAATAAAGACACTCAAGTAATCATCATCCCGACAAAAACACAGAATATTTCTATCATCCGAAAGTGTTCTTTTGTACCCAATAAAAGTCATCTTCCCCAAATCCCAGTCTCCGGCAAGCACTGATCTCCTCGCTGTTTTATCCTGTTCTATACTTTTTTATATAAAGAGAATAATAAAATATGGATTTTTGTGTGTGCGCCTCCTTTTCTCCAGCATAATGCTTTTGAGATTGATCCATACTATGGTGTATATCAGTAGTCCATTCCTTTTTATTGCCAAATAGTATTCTATTGCATGGCTATACTGTTTATTTGTTTATCCATTTACCAGTTGAAGGACATTTGGAGTATTTCCAATTTTGGTCTATTATAAATAAAGTTGTAAATACTTCTATGGAAGTCTTTGTGTGAGCTTAAGGTTTCATTTTTCTCGGGTAAATTCATAGAGGTAAAAGTGCTGAGGCACATAGCAAGCACATATATTTATATATAAAACTGCCAAACTATTTTTCAGAGTAGTTGTGAATTTTATATCCCCAGAGGAAATATACAAAATTACCAATTATTCCACATGCTTAAAAAACCCTATTGCAACCTTCTAAATTTCAGCTATGCTAGGTTTTAATAATATACCTTTTCTTGATGACTAATAATATAGATAATTTTTCATGTGTTTATTAGCCAATTATAAGTCCTTTTGTGAATGATCTCCCATATTTTGCACATTTTAAAGTGAGCTTGTCTTATTCTTGAGTTGTTAGGATTATGCATTTATTCTTGATACAAGCCCAGTTATTATATATACCTTTTAAGTGACCTGTTGCAGACTTAAAATTCTGATGAAATTTAATTTTTTGATTCATTTGTTTATTCATGTCTTTCAAACATTTTAATGATGAGGCTTGTTGTTCTATATAAGAATTCACTGTGTTCATGAATGTTATGAGGATATTCTGTTTTCTTCTAGAAGTTTTATATTTTTACCTTGTAAGTATTCAATCATATCCATTTTGATTTAGTTTTGTCTATATCCAGTAAGGGACAAAGTTATTTAAGTATGGATATCTAGTTATGCTAACATTTTTGTTGAAAATAAAATCTTTGCCCTATTGATTTTTCTTGCCAACTCTGTGGAAAATATGGATGGAAAGAGAGTAAGAGCCAGCATGGCAAGGCATTGGACAGAGAAAACAACTCCTTCCTCCGTCTTGGAAACATCAAGAGGAAAAGAGACCTTACCTTTGATGCATGAACTGGTTCATAGTTACCAGTTATATTCTTCCACTGATCTACTTTTCTAACTCTATACCAAGACCACACCATCTTAATGAGTGTAGCTTCATAAGTCTTGCAGTTGTGTAGTGAGAGTCCTCTCTCTTTGTTCTTAGTTTTTAAAAATGTTTTTGAGGTCTTTTGAATCTACATATATGAAAGAATTAGCTCATCAATTTCTATTAAAAAAGCCTGTTGGGTCTTTGCTTGGGATGGCCTTTAATATAAAGATCTGTTTACAGAGAACTGAAGTCCTTCTTTTAATTTTTTTAAAATTCAGTTACAGTTGACATATGTTAGTTTCAGGTGTACAAAATAGTAATCAGACATTTATATGCTTTCGAAATGATCACTCCATAAGTCTAGTACCCATCTGACACCATATAGTTATTACAACATTACTGACTGTATTTCTAACGCTGTCCTTTACGTCTCTGTGACTGCTTCTACAAGGGCCAATTTATCCTTTTTAATCACTATCACTTTTTCAGCCAGTCCCCAACCCCCTCTCATCTGGGAACCATTGGTATGTAGGAATTTGTTTCTGTTTTGTTGTTGTTGTTATTCATTCATTTTTTAGATTCCATATATAAATGAAATAATACGGTTTTTGTCTTTCGCTCTCTGACTTACTTTGCTCAGCCTACTACCCTCTGAGTCTACCCATGTTGTTGCAAGTGGCAAGATTTCACTCTTTTTTATGGCTCAGTAATAGTCTATTACACATACACAAACACACACCTTCTTCCGTATCCATTTGTTGATTGATGGATACTTAGGTTTCTTCCATATCTTGGCTATTGTAAATAATGCTGCAGTGAACATAGGAGTGCATATGTCTTTTCAAATTAGCATCATGAATTTCTTCAAATAAATATCCAGAGGTAGAATTGCTGGGTCATATGGTAGTACTATTTTTAACTTTGTGAGGATCTGTTTTCCATTGTGTCTGTATCAGTTTACAATGCTACCAATAGTTCACAAGTATGCCCTTTTTTCACACTTTTCCCAGCACTTCTTGTTCGTTGTTTTATGATGATTTTGATAGGTGTGATATTTCATTCGGGTTTTAATTTGTATTTCTCTGATGATTAGTGACATTGAGCATCTTTTCATATGTCTATTGGCCATCTGTATGCCCTCATTGGGGAAATGTCTATCAGGTTTTCTGCTCGTTTTTTTCAGAGTATTGTTTGTTTTTTGGAAGAATTCCTTTTGTATTTTAGGTATTAACCCCTTATCAGATATATTCCTGGCAAATATCTTCTCCACTAAGTAGGTTGTCTTTTCACTTTGTTGATGGTTTCCTTTACCGTGCCAAAGCTCTTTAGTTTGATGTAGTCCCATTTGTTTCTTTTTCTTGTTTCCTTTTCCCAATGGGCATATCCCAAAAAATATTCCTAAGAGTGATGTCAAAAAGTTTAATGCCTATGTTTTCTTGTAGGAGTTTTATGGGTTTGAGTCTTACATTAAGTCTTACATTAAGCCGCTTTGAGTTTATTCTTGTAGATGGAATAAAAAAGTGGTTCTATTTCACTCTTTTGCATGAATCTGTTTATTTTTCTTTGCACCATTTATTGAAAAGACTGTCTTAACCTCATTGTATATTTTTGCATTCTTTATCATAGATTAATTGACAATATAGGAGTGGTTTGTTTCTGGGCACCCTATTCTGTTCCATTGATCTATATGTCTGTTATGCCAACAACCCTGCTGTTTCTGTTACAGTACCCTTTTACTATAATTTGATATCAGGTGAGGTAATACCTCCAACTTTGTTTTTCTTGCTCAAGACTGAGCTTTGGCTATTTGGGTTTTTTAGTGGTTCCACGTATATTTTAGGATTATTTAAAAAGAACTGAACTTCTAACATTACTGAGCATACCGATTCACAGGAAAATTATATCCATTTATGTTTATCATCTTTAATTTCTCTATTTCTTTTTCTAGTTTTGGAAGTATAGATTTTTTTCCAGTTATAAAACCATCTCTAAATATTTTCTGTCTTTTGATGCTATAATAAAACTATTATTTTATAATTTCAATTTCTAATTCTTCGTTGCTTATATATAGAATTCTGTTATCTCATTAACTTCAAATATTATTTCTAGTAGTTTTATAAAGGGCTTTCTTATGGTATTTTTTCACTTTTTAAAATAATTTTTATTGAATTTATTGGGGTGAATTGATTAATAAAAATAGTAGGCTTCTGGTGTACAATTTATACCACATTATCTGTATATTGTGTGGTCATCACCCCAGGTCAGATCTCATTTCATCACCATTTACCCCCCTTTACTGTCTTATGCCTCCTCCCAACCCCCTTATCTGGTGATTAACACACTGTTGTCTGTGTCTATGAGGCTTTATTTTTGGCTTAATCCCTTCACCTTTCTCACTCGGCCCCCTCCCCACCCATCCCTCTGACAGCTGTCAGTCTATTTGCTGTATGTGGGAGTCTGTTTCTACTTTGTTTATTAATTTTGTTCATTAGATTTCACATACAAGTGAGATCATATAATTGTTTTTTCTCTGACTGGCTTATTTCACTTAAAATAATACCCTTCAGGTTAGGGGTCCCCAAATTTTTACACAGGGGGCCAGTTCACTGTCCCTCAAACCGTTGGAGGGCCGGACTATAAAAAAAACTATGAACAAATCCCTATGCACACTGCACATATCTTATTTTAAAGTAAAAAAACAAAACGGGAACAAATACAATATTTAAAATAAAGAACAAGTAAATTTAAATCAACAAACTGACCAGTATTTCAATGGGAACTATGCTCCTCTCACTGACCACCAATAAAAGAGGTGGCCCTTCCGGAAGTGCGGTGGGGGCTGGATAAATGGCCTCAGGGGGCCGCATGTGGCCCGTGGGCCGTAGTTTGGGGACCCCCTGATTCAGGTCAATTCATGCTATTGCAAAAAGTAAGGTTTCTACTTTTTTTACGGCTGAATCGTATTCCAGTGTGTAAGTGTAGCACAGCTTTTTTACCCACTTGTCTACCGATGGGCACTTAGGCTGCTTCTAAATCTTGGCTATTGTAAATAATGCTGCAGTGAACATAGGGGTGCACATATTCTTTTAAAATAGTGTTTCAGGTTTCTTCAGGTATATTCCCCAAAGTGATATCCCTGGGTCAAAAAGGAGTTCTATTTTTAATTTTTTGAGGAAACGCCGTATACTTCCACCACTGCTGCACCAGTCTGCATTTCCACCAACAGTGCATGAGGATTCCCTTTTCTCCACAGCCTCGCCAGCACTTGTCATTTGTGGATTTATTGAGGATGGCCGTTCTGACAGGTGTGAGATATCTCATTCTGGTTTTAATTGACATTTCACTGATTAGTGATGTTGAGCATCTTTTCCTATGTCTGTTGGTCATCTGTGTGTTCTCTTTGGAGAAGAGTCTATTTAGATCCTTTGCCCATTTTTTAAATTGGATTGTTTTGGGGGTTTTTTGGTGTTAAGTTGTATAAGTCTTTATAAATTTTAGATATTAATCTCTTAACAGATAAATGCATTATTGGGAAATATGTTTTATTCAGTAGGTTGTCTTTTCATTTTGGTGATAGTTTTCTTTGCTGTACAATTTTTTTTTTTACTTTGATGTAGTCTCGTTTGTTTATTTTTTCTTTTGTTTCCCTTGCCCCAGGAGATATATCAGAAAAAGCACTGCTTCGAGAGATGGCAGAGATTTTACTGCCTATATTTTCTTCTACAAATTTTATGGTTTTGAGTCTAACATTTAAGTCTTTAATCCATTTGGAGTATAGTCTTGTATGTGATATAATAATGTGGTATAGTTTCATTATTTTTGCACATATCTGTCCAATTTTCCCAACACCATTTATTGAACTATCTTTGCCACAGTGTATGTTCTTGCCTCCTTTGTCAAATATTAATTTACCATAAAAGTGTGAGTTTATTTCTGGGCTCTGTTCTGTTCCATTGATCTACGTGTCTGTTTTTATGCCATTACCATGCTATTTTGATCACCGTGTCCTTGCAGTATAGTTTGATAACATGCAGTATGATTCTTCCAATTTTGTTCTTCTTTCTTAAGACTTCTTTTGCTATTCTGGGTCTTTTCTGGTTCTATAAAGATTTTTGAAATATTTATTCTAGTTCTGTGAAATACGCCACAGGTATTTTGATAGGAATTGTGTTGAATCTGTAGATTGCTTTGGGTGGTATGCACATTTTAATGGTGTTAATTTTTCCTATCCATGAATACAGTATATGCTTCCACATTTTGGTATCTTCTTCAGTTTTTTTCTTGTGTTTTATAATTTTCTGAGTATCAGTCTTTTGTGTGTGTGTGTGTGTGTGTGTGTGTGTGTGTGTGTGTGTGTGTGTGTATTTTTCTGAAGCTGGAAACTGGGAGAGACGGTTAGACAGACTCCTGCATGCGCCCGACCGGAATCCACCTGGCACGCCCACCAGGGGGCGATGCTCTGCCCCTCCAGGGCGTCGCTCTGTTGCCACCAAAGCCACTCTAGCGCCTGGGGCAGAGGCCAAGGAGCCATCCCCAGCGCCCGGGCCATCTTTGCTCCTTGGCTGCGGGAGGGGAAGAGAGAGACAGAGAGGAAGGAGGGGGAGTGGAGAAGCAGATGGGCGCTTCTCCTGTGTGCCCTGGCCGGGAATCGAACCTGGGACTTCTGCATGCCAGGCCGACGCTCTACCACTGAGCCAACCGGCCAGGGTGAGTATCAGTCCTTATATCTTTGGTTAGAGTTATTCCTAGGTATATTTTTGATGCAATTGTAAGTGGAATTGTTTTCTTAGGTTCTTTCTCTAATAGTTCATTGTTGATATATAAAAATGCAACTGATTTCTGGATATTTATCCTGTATCCTGCTACTAAATTTATCAGTTCTGGTAGTCTTCTTGTGGAATCTTTAGGGTTCTCTATATATAGTCTGTCACTGGCAAATAAGGACAGTCTCCTTCATTTTCAATTTAGGTGCTTTTTACTTCTTGTCTGATTCCTGTGGCTAGGACTTCCAGTACTACATTGAATAAAAGTAGTAAAGACAGACATTCCTTTCTTGTTCCTGATCTTAAGAGAAACACTTGTAGTGTTTACCCATTAAGTATGATAGTGGCTGTGGGTTTGTGATATCTGACCTGTATTATGTTGAGATATGTTTCTTTTATTCCCACTTTGCTGCGAGTTTTTAACATAAATGGGTGCTGGCTTTTTATCAAACATGTTCTCTGCATCTATTGATATGATCATGTGATTTTTATCCTTCATTTTGTTTGAGTGGTGTATCACAAGTATTGATTTTGGATATTGTACCACTCTTGCATGCCCAGAATAAATCTCACTTGATCATGGTGTATGAACTTTTTAATGTATTGCTGGATCCAGTTTGCTAGTATTTTGTTGAGGATTTTAGCATTTATGTTCATCAGTGATATTGGCCTCTAATTTTATTTCTTTGTAGTATCTTTATATGGCTTTGGAATTAGGATAATGCTGGTCTTTTAAATGAGCTTAGGAGCTTCCCTCCTCTTGCATTTTTTGGAATAGTTTGAGAAGGATAGCCGTTAGTTTTTATTTGAATGTTTGATAAACTTTACCTGTGAAGCCAACTGATCCAGGACTTTTTTTTTGTTATGAGTTTTTAAAATTACTGCTTCAATTGCATTAATTGTAATCTGTTTATTCAGTTGTTCTGATTCTTCCTGATTTATTAGTTTAGGAAGATTGTTTCTAGGAATTTATCCATTTCATTCAGATTGTCCAATTGTTGGCATATAGTTTTTTTGCAATATTTTCTAACTACACTTTGTATTTCTTTGTGTCAGTTGTTACTTCTTCTTGGTTTATCCCTTTTTTTATTTTCTTGATGAATCCTGTTAAAGGTTTGTCAATCTTGTTTATCTTTTCAAAGAACCAGCTCTTGGTTTCATGGATCTTTTTGTGTTTTTTTAAGACTCTGTTTTCTTTATTTCTATTATGATCTTTCTTATTTCCTTTCTTCTACTCACTGTGGTATTTGTTGGGGTTTCTTCTAGTTTTTTTTTATTTTAAGTGTGAAGATAGATTTATTATTTGAGATATTTGTTTCTTGAGGTAGGTATATAATGATATAAATTTCCTTCCCTCTTCTGACTACTTTCACTGAGTCCCATAGATTTTGGGTTGTTGTATTCTTGTTTTCACTTGTTTCAAAGTATTTTTTTACTTCTTCCTTCATCTCATTGTTAACCCATTCATTGTTTAGTGACATGTTATTTAGCCTCATTGCATTTGTGTGTTTTTCAGTTTCTTTCTTGTGATTGATTTCTAGTTTCATACCATGGTGGTCAGAGAAGATGCTTGATATGACTTCAATCTTCTTGAATTTACTGAATTTGTTTTATGTCCTAACATGGGGGCTCTCCTAGAAAATGTTCCATATGTATTTGGAAAGAATGTATATTCTGCTTTGGGGTGAAATGCTTGGAGATATAAATTAAATCCATCTGATTTAGTGTGTCATTTAAGGCCACTGTTTTCTTGTTGATTTTCTGTCTGGAAGATCTATTTATTGATGTCAATGGGATGTTTAACCCCCTACTTTGACTGTATCACTGTCAATCTCTCCCTTTATGCCCATCAAGATTTGTTTTATATATTTAGGTGCTCTGATGTTTGATACAGAAATGTTTACGAGGGTTATAGCCTCTTGTTGGATTGCTCCCTTTATCATTCTTTATTGCCCTTGATTGTTTCTTACTATTGCCTCTGTTTTAAAGTCTGTTTTGTTAGATATAAGGATTACTACCTCAGCTTTTCTTTTTTCTCTTTTTAAATTTTCATTTACAGAAAATATCTTTTTCTATCTCTTTACTTTTAGTCTGTGTGCATCTTTTGTCCTGTGGTGGGCTCTTATAGACAGCATAAATGTGAGTCTTGTTATTTTATCCATTCATCTACTCTTATTTTGTCTTTTGATTGGAGCATTTAAGCTATTTACATTTAAAGTGATTATTAATATGTATTTATTGCCATTTTATTCTTTTAACTATATTCCTCTGTTTTGTTTTTATCTTCTTCTTAAAGCAGGCCATTTAACATCCCTTGTTATACTGGCTTGGTGAAATAAACTCCCTTAGTTTTTTTTTGTCTGGGAATCTATTTCTCCTTCAATTTTTACTTTTTTTTTTAATCTACAGAGATAGAGAGAGAGTCAGAGAGAGGGATAGACAGGGACAGACAGACAGGAGCGGAGAGAGATGAGAAGCATCAATTACTAGTTTTTTGTTGCAACACCTTAGTTGTTCATTGATTGCTTTCTCATATGTGCCTTGACTGTGGGGCTACAGCAGACTGAGTAACCCCTTGCTCAAGCCAGTGACCTTGGATCCAAGCTGGTGAGCTTCGCTCAAACCAGATGAGTCTACGCTCAAGCTGGCGACCTTGGGGTCTCAAACCTGGGTCCTCCGCATCTCAGTCCGATGCTCTGTCCACTGTACCACCGTCTGGTCAGGCTCTCCTTCAATATTAAATGATAGTCTTGCTGGGTAAATAGTCTTGGTTTTAGGTCCTTGCTTTTCATCACTTTGTATTTGTCATGCCCAAAACTTCTGGCCTGCAATGTTACAATTGAGTAATCAGCTGACAGTCTTGGGAAATCCCTTGTAGGTAACTGTCTTTCTCTTGAGGTTTTTAAGATTCTCTCTTCTACTTCTGACACCTCTATGATGCAGATGTTGTTACACTTCATGTTGTCCCAAAGGTCCCTTAAATGAGTGCTTTTCAGCCTCTGGTCTGCAGACCTATGCAGGTCCACCAGAAATTTCATGCCAGTTGGTGAAAGAGTTAACCCCCTGATGTTGAAATCTTTTTTCAGACCAGTATGCAATTTCTGGTGGACTAATACTGGTTTGATCAGCAATTGAAAAACATCACCTTGAACTATCCTCATTTTTTAAAATTCTTTTTCCTTTTTCATTGATTGGGTGTTTTCTGCTATCTTGTCTTCCAAGTCGCTGATTCACTTCTCTACTTTTTTCAACCTACTGTTTATTCCTTCTAGTTTATTCTTCATTTCAGATATTGTATTCTTCATTTCTTACTGGTTCTTTTCTTTTTTTTTGTATTTTTATGAAGTTGGAAATGGGGAGGCAGTCAGACAGGCTCCCGCACGCATCCGACCGGGATCCACCTGGCATGCCCACCAGGGGGCAATGCTCTGCCCATCCGGGGTGCTGCTTTGTTGCAACCAGAGCCATTCTAGCACCTGAGGCAGAGGCCACAGAGCCATCCTCAGCGCCCGGGCCAACTTTGCTCCAATGGAGCCTTGGCTGCGGGAGGGGAAGAGAGAGACAGAGAGGAAGGAGAGGGGGAGGGGTGGAGAAGCAGATGGGCGTTTCTCCTGTGTGCCCTGGCCGGGAATCGAACCCAGGACTTCTGCACACCAGGCCGATGCTCTACCACTGAGCCAACTGGCCAGGGCCTGGTTCTTTTTTTATAGTTTCTTTGTCCATGTTCATATAGTTTCTTAGTCTTCACTAAGCTCCTTGGTCTCCTCACATAACTCTCGTTTGCTTTGCCCTCTCTGTTTGTGGTTGCAAATGAGGTTTTGTACATTAGCCTGTTAAGAGGGTGCCTGAGTCTCTAGCAGATTTCTGTCTCTCCCCAGTATCTCTTTCTGGCGGACAGAATCCTCACCAATTTTTCACAGAACCATGCTATGTTGGTGCCTTTTTCTGGCAGCTCTGGTGCTCTCTGGTCTTAGGAGCCTGGCGTGGGGTTGAGACCCTGTTGTTCTCAGGGGGACCTTTGCAGTTGAGATATCCCTCTGGAATCTCAGCTACAGCCTATGAGAGCGGGGACAGCGCTTTTTGCATCTCTTCCCTCTCTATCAGTCTCAGTGAATCTTCTTCTGTAACCATGGAGTTAACCTCTCTTCAGCTAGTCTTCAGTTGGTTATTCAGGTTGATTTCTCTATATTTTAGTTGTAATTCCAGTTTGGC
Organism: Saccopteryx leptura; assembly: GCF_036850995.1. NCBI lineage: Eukaryota > Metazoa > Chordata > Mammalia > Chiroptera > Emballonuridae > Saccopteryx > Saccopteryx leptura. Next base: position 26,129,856 of record NC_089511.1, read on the forward strand.
CTTGGGCAGAGGTGAGTATAGCTTCCACCTACTTTGCAACCATCTTGGATCTCTTTCCTTATGATATTTTCTACACACAATCATTTCTATCTTACATTCTAATGATAAAAATCATAACTTTTTGTGTCATGAAATTTTTATTGGAAATTTAAAGTGCTTTTAAAAAAGTAATCTGCCCTGGCCGGTTGGCTCAGCGGTAGAGCGTCGGCCTAGCGTGCGGAGGACCCGGGTTCGATTCCCGGCCAGGGCACACAGGAGAAGCGCCCATTTGCTTCTCCACCCCTCCGCCGCGCTTTCCTCTCTGTCTCTCTCTTCCCCTCCCGCAGCCAAGGCTCCATTGGAGCAAAGATGGCCCGGGCGCTGGGGATGGCTCCTTGGCCTCTGCCCCAGGCGCTAGAGTGGCTCTGGTTGCAATATGGCGACGCCCAGGATGGGCAGAGCATCGCCCCCTGGTGGGCAGAGCGCCGCCCCATGGTGGGCGTGCCGGGTGGATCCCGGTCGGGCGCATGCGGGAGTCTGTCTGACTGTCTCTCCCTGTTTCCAGCTTCAGAAAAATGAAAGAAAAAAAAAAAAAAAGTAATCTGCCCTGGCCGGTTGGCTCAGTGGTAGAGCATCGGCCTGGCGTGCAGAGGTCCTGGGTTCGATTCCCGGCCAGGGCACACAGGAGAAGTGCCCATCTGTTTCTCCACCCCTCCCCCTCTCCTTCCTCTCTGTCTCTCTCTTCCCCTCCCGCAGCCAAGGTTCCATTGGAGCAAAGATGTCCCGGGCGGTGGGGATGGCTCCTTGGCCTCTGCCCCAGGCGCTAGAGTGGCTCTGGTCGCAACAGAGCGACGCCCCGGAGGGGCAGAGCGTCACCCCTGGGTGGGCAGAGCGTCGCCCCCTGGTGGGCGTGCCGGGTGGATCCCGGTCGGGTGCATGCGGGAGTCTGTCTGACTGTCTCTCCCCGTTTCCAGCTTCAGAAAAATACAAAAAAATAAATAAAGAAAGAAAGAAAAAAAGTAATCTGACAATAGGCAATAATATAGAGTTACTTCTTTCATTTTCTGTGTTTTCTTTTTCTTAACTATTGCATTAACTAAGACCTATACAGAGTAAATTGAAAGTGTAAAAGAGAGATTCTTGTTACTAATCTTAAGGAAAATTAATTTAGTATTCCACTGTTGAGTATAATGTTATCTGGAGATTTTTTTATGGATGCCTTTAGGAGCTAGAGGAAATTATTTTTTATTTCTAGTTGGCTGAGATTTTTTATCGTGTTAACAGAGCTTACATTCTTGACATATAATCCTGTTGTTATTATATATTATAATTTTTTAAAGTTCTAGATTCTCTTATCTAAAATTGTGCTACAGATGTTCACTTTTGTGTACATGAATAATAGTCCCCTTGTATTGTAAAATTGTTAAATGTCTTGGTATGGTGCTGACATTGTACAATGTGTTTCTAAATGGGAGAGAAAAATACACACACAAAAATGGCTATAAGTGGATTGTTTAGTGTTTAGGTGTAGGATAAATTCAATCTTGAAAGCGACTAGGGGTAAAGATGAAAAAACACAAAACTTATTTTAATATAATAGGCAAACAGGTTTCTTCTTAGAGAAACAGTGTTTGATGGTAAATATCATATTTCCTCATGTATAAGACACACCGTTTTCAAAACATTTGGGGTCTAAAAATTGGGTGTGCCTTATACAGTGGTTGTAGATTTTTTTACCTGCATTTCCCACTTTTTCACGCTTGTTTTTGTGCTCATTGTTGAAGACAGTGATTCATCATCAGCACAGATGAGGACAAGCTAATGGATGGGAGTTTTGACAGTGATGAGGATTTGTATGGATTTTATGATGATTAAAACTCGAGTTCAATAACTTCATGTAATACCTTTTTTTTCAAAATTTGAGCCCCAAAATTAAGGTGCATCTTATACATGGGAGCGTCTTATACATGGGGAAATACAGTAATACAGACACAGATAAATATTGATTATAGATATCTAGAAATTTCTCTCTATATATATACATATATACACATATATACATATGTATATTTAATTAACCAGGATTTGCAAATAATGCTATAAGTATTGATGTAATTATTGTAGCATAAGTTAATCTGCATGCTTTTGAAACAAGGGATCAACCCTGGAATATATAGTCTTTATAATAATTCTCTGAATTATAATTTTCCCAACACCCTTCCCTCAACTTGAAGACAAAAAGGACTAATCTATGCTTAGGTTTGCTTCCTGTTGGGGATTTATTATATGGGCATTCACATATATTTTGTGTCTTACTTTCTCTGTGTCCTGAAGTCTTTTGCTGTGAGGATCTTATTATAAAATAAAAATCCCTTGAGAACAGAACAAGTCACCTTAAAAATCCAGTTGCTTGTCTGTTCAACAATTCCTTGAGTTTTGTTTGCTTTAAAGTTCCCTAATAATATTTGGCCATGAATCTTTCTCTATCACATCTGTAAAATTTTCTGCAACCACTTGTTTAAACCTTTCCAGTATTCTGAGACTCTCTTTTTACAGAGATAAGAGACTGCCTTTCGTTGGCTCTGGTTTCTGGCCCCATAACGAGGGGCTGATTCCCTTTGATATTTGAGACTGCCTTCCTGTTTTCTGTGACATTTCAGTTGTGCTCACATGATTTTTTAAAATTTAGAAACGATGGGACATGCTCCACATTTATTTTTGTGTGTGTGTGTGAGTATACGGATTCAAATTGTATTTTTCTCCATTTTCTACTATCTTGTTATTTTTAAGATCTAAAGTTTCTCCCCAGATACATCACTCTTCATCTAGTTTATTTTCCTGGTCCTCTTAAAAATAATATTTGCATTCCTTTTCAAATGTCTACTTTCCTATTATGGAAGTGTGGTTATAGCTTGTGTTCTTCTGAGCAAACCAGGTGCTTCCCTCCTCGCCTTCCTGAGAAAACCTATCTAGAAATCCTTTAGTTTTTACAGTGATTTTATTGACTTTCTAGTTTACCTTTAAAAGGTCCTATTATTTTAATAAATGAACTTATTTTTAGAAATATGTTTAATGAAAAATCATCTTTCTTTTTAAAAAGGAAACTGGCCCCCTTATGTGGAGAAGTAGGATCCTAAATTCAAGACTTCCGGTCAGAGGTCATGGAGGCCCTTTTAGGTCATGTCCCTGGAGGGGACTGCACAGACAAGCCACATGAACTCAAGACTAATCGTCTCACAAGCCTGTTTTAGGGAGCTGTAGATGGTTCCAATACTGTAGAAGAGGGACATATTTCAGTTGGCCTAATAAGGCCACCTTCCAAGCCCAAGCATTAACAATGTCTTTCAGATCTTGTTGGGAAAACATAGCATAAATAACAAATATTGTTTCAACCGTTGTGCAAACAAGAGTCCAAATTGTCGGTTGGAGTCATTGGAAACATACCTTCCCCAGTGTGAGGATTCACTCATAATTAACCAAGGACACAGGCAGGCACAAGGCATACTCCATATCACACTGTCTAGGAGGCCCTAAGCCTGACAGATATACCTCTGCCAGTCCTGTTCTCCAAAGCCAAACCTGGGGCTCTATCAGTTTATATATCTTCATCCTCCTGTGGCCCTATTCTAGGGGTTTGTCTGCCTACAATTACTCTACCCACCTGAAGTCCGTAAATCAGTTATTTACAAAAAGCAATCTAATTGAGTACTGTTTAGGAAAAAGAAAATGCACGCCAGATATATAATTTAATTTTATTTGAAGGTACACTAAAATAATAAAAGAAACAGTTGTGGTGATCTCTAATAATATATTGTGTTTACCCAGATATATCCAAAATATTGACTGAGCCTGTAATCAATATATTATTAATGAAGTATTTTACACTCTTTTTTAATGCCATATTTGAGATCCCGGGTGTATTTTTCATGTTGGATGCACCTCATTTGGATTAGCCACATTTCCAGTGCTCAGTAGTCATGTGTAGCTTGTTGCTACCCTATTGGACTGCAGTCTTGGTGACATTTTGCTACTAGCACCATAGTCTCTTAAATACATCTGATTTCATTATTATTAAAATGTCCCCTGAGTAAGGGCAGACACTCTTTCCCAGAGTTGCTGCCAAGATTGATGTTTGATGAGTTTAATAATACAGACTGTCTATTCTGAGATAGCTTTACCCTATCTCTACAATTGATTGCCAGCCATGGCCTGTCTCCTGAAAGATAGCTCCCTCTAGTGTCTCCGCTTGGGTTAGCATATCTTTTTCAACATAATGTGAAGCTGCTCAAGATGCTGTTTCAGCACTTTTCCTCCTCCCAGCCAGGATTTACCGTATGGAGAACGTGGTAAGAACAGATTTCCAAACAGCTTTGTGACTTTCAGCTTAGGAAATCCAATCAGTCAATTTAGCAACCCTTTTGCAAGGCTAAGGGAGAATTTGGGTTCAGACAATCCAGCAGTCACAGCTTAGAGGACCTGGGAGGGTTTTACCACTGGCTTCAAATGCAGTGGGGAGATTTGTGCATAAGAGCAGTGAACTTCTTTTGAACCCTCAGCTAAAGTGCACTCTTGAGTATCCCATTTCCGTTTATCAGCGAGCTCCAGTGTGGGGCTCCCTCCATTGGAATGTTTCTCTGACATCAGTCACCCAAGTCACAATGGGCATTACTGGTTTCAGGATTGTCTGAAGTTTTTCTACGCTAGGAGCAATTTCTACAAATTCCCAATAACAAGCTTACAGTTATATTTCTAAAGGGCTGTATTGAGCAGCTGCATCAGACCACTTTCAAGTCCAAAATCCCTGCCGTCTCCACTGAGTATCTGTATTGATTTCTGCCAACGGCTCTAGTCGGTGTGTGTTCTAGTTGCTGACACTCCTAGAGTCATTTGTGCATTGGGGTCATGAGGCTCAAGAGGCACCTGCCTGATTGACAGCCCTTTATAAATCTTTTATTTGTTTGTTTCTGTCAGGGCACAAATTCAGCCTCCGATTTCTTTCTAGCGACTTTATGAACAGGACTAACAATCTCCCCAAGTGGGAGATGTGATTTTGCCATAACTCAAACAGTTTCTTTAGTCTCTGGGCTGTTTAGTGGCGGGGTCAAGATCAGACCATAAATTATTTCTTATCCTCTGAGGACAGCCTCTTGTGGTTCTAGCTCATGTAATTTCACAAATTTTCAGACACTGGGGCAGGTCTTGAATTGTAATGGGGTTTATCTGCCAGGCTCCATTGGCAGGTGGATGATTACAGTCTCTAAATTCCCTGCGCTGCTCACTCCGAGGAGTCAGTTACGCGTCATCGATGATACCGACTTACCCTTCCTGGTCATTGAGACCACGTGCGGTCACAGGGATTGCGGCAGTATCCCGATGACTGTACACGTTGTGCAAGCACTGCGAATATAATCCAGAGGCACTTCCGCGTGAACACAGCTAGCTCTTCTTTGCCGGCTTCCGGAATAAGAATAGGAAAGGAAGCATGAGCTAAAGAGCATTGCATGCTAGTCTCCTCTGGCCATTGCCCTTTGGTGAAGTTTTTTTTTCTTCTTTTAAGTCATATCTACAGCGCATCTGAGGCTAGGGGCAGGTCTACCTAGATCAGTTCCCAGTAGTCCACTTTCGATATCTGTAAATAATCTGCTTTGCCATTTGGCTTGAAAGGGTTGTTCTAAAGAGAACTCATGGCGATTATTATCCCTACTTCAACAATTAGTGCTAGCTGAAGCATTAATCTCCTCTTGTACTCCTAGAATCCTGTGTTGTTTAGTATCTTCACCAGAGCAGGCCTTGGGGATCGCAAAGATTCTCACTTAGCACGTCAGTTGAAACCAAGTGGAGGGTGGGCATGGGACGCTTAAGATTTAGGAACACAGGGGCGTGTCCTCTCCTGCAAGTGGCATCCATCCCGATTTGCATTTCGGTAAAGGAGATGGAGCCAGAGAACACTTTCTCTAGTCACGTTTTGTAAATCAGGGTTTAACCTTTAGAGAGGTTTTATTCGTCACAGTGCCTGATACCCTCCAGGTGTGGCTCTAAGCCTTCTAAGTGCCCCGTCCCTCCCACGGGGATTGTGGTACACCAGGCACCAGGAGCTCATCCTTACAAATGGTTTAGTGAGTGCCCAGCGGCCTCACCACCAACACCACTTTCTAGCTCCTTGGATCCCCCTTCTGAACAGATCCCAAACCTCTAATTCATTTTTTAAATGTTACAGTTTCAAGTGAAGGAATGAATTCAGCCACTCTTTACTTATCTTTCATTGCAGATCGTGATTGTTATAGTGATTGGATTTGTGTTGTCCCTGTTAGGTAGGTGATGTGCAGGGACTTTGAAGGGGCTTTTTTTTTTAATAGGAGTTGGACATTTTTTTTTAATTTTTATTTTATTTATTCATTTTAAAGAGGAGAGAGAGGGAGAGGGGGGGACAGGGGGGAGGAGCTGGAAGCATCAACCCCCATATGTGCCTTGACCAGGCAAGCCCAGGGTTTCGAACCGGCGACCTCAGCATTTCCAGGTCGACGCTTTATCCACTGCACCACCACAGGTCAGGCCTGAAGGGGCTTCTTAAGGTTAGTGGGTGTCATGGCCAGAGAGGAGGTTGGCTTTCCATCTCTCAGGCCACCAATACCCTATGAATGATCCTCTCCACTTCTTCCCTTTCCACCTGTTCGTCAAAAGCAGGGAAACAACGCCAGGACACTGTCAACTCTCACGTCTCTTCCTTCCTTTGTGTTTCCCCCTTAGTCTCACCTTTTCTTTTGCATAGTGTAAACATTTCTGCCCACGCAGTGACCGATTCCTGCATAATAATTGAGCCTATTTATTGTCTCTTTTCTTGACCCTTATGTAGCCATATATCATAATGATCCCAAATTTGGGGAGCAGTCTACCTCATAGTATCTATCACAGTTTGGGTCAGCCGTGTCAGATTAGATGTAGCCATTATCTTGACTGTGCTGGAGGTTTCTAGAGCATATGCTTAAGATGCAGGAACATTAACTATGTACTGCTTGTTGGCGCGCTAATTATATCTCCTTTAACTTTACAGTAAAAAGAGATACATTTCTCCAAAGGTCTTCTGGAGTTGCCTTCACTTTGACCATCCCTACTGCCTCACAAAGGTGGTTCTGACTCACCCAGCACTGGGCTTAATGCATCATTATCAATGGGTACGAGGCAGGAGCAACAACATACACACCATCTAGGAGGCTCCAAACCTGCACATCCAGCTTCCTGAGTGCCCTTTCCCACTGCAGGTTGCTATCTGGGTTTTGGAGTTTATCAAGAACTGAGTGCACACGTAACAAATTACTCCGAGAAGAGACTGAGTTCTGGAGTTTCAGACACATGGCCCAGCTTCAGCCTGTGATGTTGGGGAGAATTTAATGTAAACAACATCGATGGGCCGGGATAGAAGGCAGAAGTCGTTTCTGAGTCAGTCATCAGTGCATAGCAAACCCTTTCAGGACCCTCATTTATCTTTTAGCTGGCATATCCAATCAGTCGATATTTGCAAAGAATTCTGGTCAGGGTCAAACTTCTTCGGGGATCCCTGAGGAAAGGGGAATAAATTAGAGGTCCATGCTTACCCTTCCACATAATAGCTGAAAGGCCATTATGTGGAAGGAGTCTCCCTGAAATCTAATTTCTCCCTCAGCCAGGTCAATTTAGGAAGACCGGAATGCCAGCAGCCAGCTCTCCAACGCTGTCCAAACAGATAATAGTCTGTAGTGTTGAGTAAGGTCCAGACTGTGCTTGCAGCCTCTACAGAAACATGTTACTCTGTATAAAAACAGCCACTTGCCCGTGGACATAGCTTCCATAAGATGTTAGTGGAGTGGAAGTCTTTAACGTTTTTTTTCCTTCGTGGCTGCTGAAGTAAGGGTATCTTCGAAGATGACCCCGCAATGATCCCTGTCTTCAGGTACAAACGTTTGTGGAGTCCTCTCCCTGTAAGCATGGGCTAGCCTAGACATTTGTTTCTAACCAACAGAATATGACAAAGGTGATAGGTTATTGCTGCCATGATTTGATGGCATGGTGATGTCACTTCCATCATGGCAGCAAATGGTTTCTCTTACTGGTGTTGAAGAAGCAAGTTACCATGTTGGAGAGGCCAGTGTGGCAAGGGCAGCTTCTAGCTAGTAGCCAGCTAAGAACTGAGGCCCTCAACCCCATAGCCCCAAGAGAACTGAATCCCGGCAGCAACCACAGAAGTGGCCTCAGAAGCTGATTCCTTCCCACTCATGAGTTCAGATGAGACCACAACCCTGGCTGCCAACTTGATTGCCAAGTTTGTGAGATAAACTCTTGATTTGTGCCCAGATTCCTGACCCACAAAACTGTAAGATAATAAATGTGTGTTGGTTTAGCCATTATGTTTGTGGCAAGTTGTTCTGTATCAATAAACAGTGCAGGGAGTTAAGTAGAAGTATGAGTAAAGTATATACATTCTGACTTCTCCCTTCTGGTTATTTTGATGGTTACTTTTCATTCCACTCTGAAGATGGGCTCATTCACTTAGCAGATCACAACTTGGTAAACATGATGAAAAAATAAAACTGCTTCCTAGGTCAATAAGGAAACGGTACTGCTTTCTAGGTCAAGAAGGAAGATGTTAAAAAGAAGGGAGATGGTGTAAGAACTGAAGTTGGCATCAAATGATTAGGCCATTGGCCATGACCTGGATACGCCCATTAGATTAAACCTTCTAGATCTGTAGTGACCAAAGCACATTAAACTCTTCCAAAGGATGACTTTAGGCTAGGGGTCTGTGGAGGGAGGAGACACTGAGACTAAAAATGGAGAAGAAAATTTCACAACGGTGTTAGGTATGTTAGGTATACCCACCAACTAGCCTAGGGTATAAGTACAATTGAAGCTGAATCCTAATGGGAATTTATGTCCATTGAAACGATTTGAAATTTATAATTACACAATGAGTTCTATTTCATGAGAATGGTTTGACAATTTTCGTAGCCTATGATTGATGTTATCACAAAAATGTATCATAAGTTTCAGGTTGACTAAAAATAGTTCCATGCAGCCAACAGTATTTTTATCTTCAAATAATACTTAGTTATAAGAGCTAGATCTTCCATTTGCTGTAGCCCATTTCTAGAAGGGCGAAAGCACCAGAGATAAAACAGGAAGAAGGAAAGCTTTTATTCAACCTTAGGTGCTATTTCTTTTGATAAAATAGAACTGTAATACTTCCCTGTGCTTCTCTGTGCCAATTGCTAAACATTGACAGGCACAATTTACTCAACAAATAAAATTTATATTTATAAAAGCATAGCTTCCATAGACTTAGCAATTGAAAAATACAAGATGTTGTATTGTGAGCAGGTGGTGATCAATTTAAGCCAAAAAATACCCATTTGTTCCAGGAAGTAAACAAAGAAGCATCCAAGTGACAAAGATGTCTGGGAAAAACACAAGCATATTTTGACATACTGGATACTTCCACATTTTGTCATCTATCAATTCTATAAGGAATAACACAATAACAGCAGTCTCCTAAAAAACGAATGAACAGATCCCTCAAAAACAGACACATTAATAGTTTAGCTTATCATCCTCTTTATTAAAGTTATACAGGAAGCGAGAGATAGAGAAATTTACCTCCTAGGTAAATTTAGATTATTTCTTTTTTTTTATTATTTCTAAATTTAAACTTTCATAAAGTTCCCTTTGCTTTAAATGTTTTTAAATTTAAATATGGTTGGTATACAATATTATATCAGTTTAAGGTGCACAGTATAGTGATTTGACATTTTTACACCTTACAATGTAATCACTCCAACATTCTAGTGATTATCTGTCACAATGCAAACTTATTACAATATTATTGACTATATTCTCTTTTAATTTTTACCTGTTCCCCACCCATTCCCTTGGTAATCATCTTTTTTGGTCTCTGTTTCTGTGAGTTTGTTTCTGTTCTGTTTGTCCATTTCTTTTCTTTTTTTAAATTCCACATATAAGTGAAATCACACAGTATTTGTCTTTCTCTGCCTGATTTATTTCACTTAGCACAATACCTTCCAGGTCCATCTATGTTGTTACAAATGGCAAACTTTTATTCTTTATTGCTGCATAATAGTCCTAGCATGTGATGTATATATATGTGTGTGTATGTATATATATAATATATATAAAGTATATAAACATATGTGGTATGTATAAATATAAATATATGTCTATATTCTTTATCCATTCATCTATCAATAGACACCTAGGTTGCTTTCATATCTTGGCTGTCGTAAACAATGCTACAGTGTATGTACTGCTGCATATATATATGTATGTATGTATTTTAGTGAGGGGGGAAGTCAGAGACAGACTCCCACATGCAACCTGACTGGGATCCACCTGGCACACCAACTAGAGAGCAATGCTCTGCCCATCTTGGGCCTTTGCTCTGTTTCAACCGGAGCTATTTTTTAGCACTTGCAATGATACCATGGAGTCATCCTCAGAATCTGCAGCCAGCTTGCTTGAGCCAATGGAGCCATGGCTGTGGGAGGAGAGAGAGAGAGAGAGAGAGAGAGAGAGAGAGAAGGCAGAGGAGTGGAGAAGTTCATGGTTGCTTTTCCTGTGTGCCCTGACTGGGAATCAAACCCAGGACTTTCACATGCCAGGCCAATGCTCTACTGCTGAGCCAACAGACAAGGCCTGCATATATCTTGTTAATTAGGGTTTTTATTTTCATTACCCAGAAGCAGAATTGCTGGGTCATATGGTATATCTAATTTTAGTTTTTTAAGGAATCTCTATACTTTTTTCCATAGTGACTGCACACCAATTTTCAGTCCTGCAAACAGTGCACAAGGCTTCCCTTATCTCCACATCCTCACCAACATGTTAACTTGCTGACTTCTTGATAATAGCCATTGTGACAGCTGTGAGGTGGTATCTCATTGTGATTTTAACTTGTATTTCCCTGATGATTAGTGATGTTAAAAGCATCTTTTCATTTCGTTGACCATCTCTGTCTTTATTGGTGACATGTCTTTTCATGCCCTCTGCCCATTTTGATCAGATTTTTTGTTACTGAGTTGTATTGGTTTCTTATATATTTTGTATATCAACCCTTGATCAAAGATATCATTTGTGAATATATTCTCCCATTCAGTAAATCTTTTTTATTTCATTGATGGTTTTCTTTGCTATGCAGAAGCTTTTTAGTTTGATGGAAGTCCCATTTGTTCATTTTTTTTCTTGTTTCCCTTGATCAAGGGGAATGTATCCAAAAATATATTACTTGGACTGATGTCAAATAGTTTACTACCTATGTTTTCATCTAGGAGTTTGTTTCAGACCCTAAATTTAACTCTTTAACCCATTTTGGATTTATTTTAGTATATAGTAGAGTTTTTCCAAATTCACTTATTTTTTTATGTATCTGCCTGGTTTACCTCCCAATACTTGTTGAAGAGACTTGTTGTTATTCCTTTGTGTATTCTAACCTTTTTTGCCACAGATTAGTTGACCTTATAAGTGAGGGCTTATTTCTGGGCTCTCTATTCTGATCCATTGATCTGTGTGTCTGTTTCTGTGCCAGTTCAACTGTAGTTTTATAGGATAGTTTGAAAATAGGGAGTATGATACCTCTAATTTTGTTCTAACTCACATTTGCTTCGGCTATTTGTGATCTTTTGTGGTTTGATGTAAATTTTAGGATTATTCTGGTTCCAAGCAGACTGTCACCAGTATTTTGATAGAAATTGCATTGAATCTGTAGATTGCTTTGGGTAGTTTGGACATTTTAACAATATTATTCCTTCCTGTCCATGAGCACAGTACATCTTCACTTTCTTTCTTCAATGTCCTATAGTTTTTTGAGTACAAGTCTTTTACCTCTTTGGTTAAATTTATTCCTAGGTATTTTATTTTCTTTGATGCAATTTCAAATAGAATTGTTTCCTTTTTCTTTCTGATTGTTATTAGTATATAGAAATGTGATATATTTCTGTATATTAATTGTATATCTTATATATTACTGAATTCTTTTATTTTATTTATAGGGATTCTCTAGGGTTTTCTGTATATAGTATCATGTCATCTGCAAATAATTTTACTTCTTTCTTTCCAATTCAGATGCTTTTCTTTTCTTTCTTTCTTTATCTCCCTTCCTTCCTTCCTTCCTTCCTTCCTTCCTTCCTTCCTTCCTTCCTTCCTTCCTTCCTTCCTTCCTTCCTTCCTTCCTTCCTTTCTTTCTTTCTTTCTTTCTTTCTTTCTTTCTTTCTTTCTTTCTTTCTTTCTTTCTTTCTTTCTTCTATTTTGACTGATTGCTTTGGCTAGGGCTCCCTATACTATATTGAATAATAGTGATGAGAGTTGGAATCTTTGTCTTGTTCCTGACTTCTTTTTTAAAAAACTTTCAGTTTTTCACAACTAAGTATGATGTTAGCTGTGAGCTTGTTATATATAGCCTTCATCAAGTTGAGCAGTTCCTTCTATGTGCTTTCTGTTAAGAGTTTTTATCATAAATGGATGTTGAATATTGTCAAATGCTTTTTCTGCATCTATTGAGAAAATTGAAAAATTTTATTCTTGGTTTTGTTGATGTAATGAATCACATTATTTTGTGGATGTTGAACAACTCTTGAATCCCTGGTATCAATGCCACTTGATCATGGTGTATAATCCTTTTAATGTACTGTTGAATTCAGTTTGCTAATATTTATATTTTGTTGAGAATTTTGGCGTCTATATTCATCAGGAATATTGACCTGATATTCTCTTTATTTATATTGTTTTTATCTGGTTTTGGTATGTGGTAATGCTGGCCCCATAGAATAAATTTGGAAATATTCCTTTCTCTTCACTTTTTTTTAAATGGTTTGAGAAGTATAGGTACTAAATCTTTAAATATTTGGAAGAATTCATCTATGAAGGTATCTGGTCCTGGGCTTTTGTTTGTTGGGAGTATTTTTGTTTACAGCTCCAATATCATTGTTGCAATTGATCTGTTCAGATTTTCTCTTTCTTCCTGGTTTTATCTTAGAAGGTCGTATGTTTCCAGAAACTTACCCATTTTGCGTAGATTGTCAAATTTGTTGATATAGAATTGTTCATAGTATTCTTTATGATCCTTGTCTTTCTGTGGTGTCATTATACCCTCTCCTGTTCCACTTCTGATTTCATTCATTTGTGCTCTCTCTCTTTTCTGCTTGATGAATCTTGCTAGAGGCTAATCAATTGTACTTATCTTTTCAAAGAACTAGCTTTAGCTTCATCTTTTCTATTGTCTTCTGTTTTTGTTTTATATTTTCAATCTGAATTTCCTTCCTTCTACTTTGTTTTGTTTGCTCTCTTTTCTCTAGTTCCTTGGTCGGCAAACCATGGCTCGTGAGCCACATGTGACTCTTTGGCCCCTTGAGTGTTTAGCAAAGGCCAGCTTAGGAGTACCCTAATTAAATTAATAACAATGTACCTACCTATATAGTTTAAGGTTAAAAAATTTGGCTCTCAAAAGAAATTTCAATCGTTGTACTGTTGATATTTAGCTTTGTTGACTAATGAGTTTGCTGACCACTGCTTAATTTAGGTGTAAATTTAAATTGTTTAATTGGGATTTTCCTGCTTCTTGAGGTAGGCCTATAGTGCTATAAACTTTCCTCTTATAACTGCATTTGCTGCATCCCATAAATTTTGTAAGGTTGTGTTTTCATTTTCATTTGTTTCTAGGTAGTTTTGATTTCCTGTTTAATCCATTGGTTGTTTAGAACATATTTATTTAATCTCCACATACAGGTGGGGTATTTTTTTTCAGTTTTTTTCCTGTAGTTGATTTTTAGTTTCATGCCTTGGTGGTCAGAAAAATATGCCTGATATAATTTCAATCATTCTGAATCTGTTGAGACTAGTTTTGTGTCATAATGTGTGATCTGTCCTGGGAAATGTTCTATGTACACTTGAAAAAAAAAATGTCACCTGCAATTTTTGAATTAAATGTTCTATAAATGTCTATTAAGTTAAACTGGCCTAATGTGGCATATAATTATGACACATTATATCCTTATTTATTTTCTGTCTGGATGATCTAACCACTGAGTTAAGTAGGGTAGTAAAGTCCCCAACTATGAAAGTATTACTGTTAATTTCTGCCTTAAGTTCATTCCTCTTTGCTTTATATACTTATGTGTGTAGATATTTATCATTGTTAAGCCTCTTCTTAGGAGCATTTTAAAATTATGTAATGTCCTTTTTTGTCTCTTTTTACATTCTTTGTTTTGAAGTCCTATTTTGTCTGATAGGGGTATTGCTACTGAGCTTTCTTTTTATTTCTGTTTGCATGGAATATCTTTTTCCATCCCTTATTTTCAGTCTGTGTGTGTTTTTTTTATCTTAAGTGAGTCTTTTGAAAACATCATATAGATGGGTCCTTTGTTAAACCCTTCTGCCACTCTGTGTCTTTTGAATGGAGTATACAGTCCATATACATTTAGAGAAATTATTGATAGGTATATGCTTATTACCATTTTGTTAATTTTTTCTAATTGTTTTTGTTCTTTGCTGTTCCTTTCTTCTCTTGATCTCTTTCCTTTTTGTTTGTTGGGTTTTTTTAGTGATTTAATTGGATAACTTTTTCTTTTTTTTCTGTATTTTTATATATTTTTGTTTGTGTTTACTATGAGGTTCATATATATTCATCTATATCTATAACAATCCAATTTAAGGTGAGGGTATTTAAGTTCAAGGGCATTATGATTTTACTCCCCTTCCACGCTTTGTTTTTGATGTCATGTTTTATATCATTTTGTTTTGTGTATCCACATATTATTTATTGTAGTTGTATTTAATTTTGCTACTATTGTCTTTTGACCTTCACATTAGCTTTTCAAGTGGTTGATTCAATGTGATTATTGTACATTGGCCTTTCCCAGGGAGATTTTTTTCATTCCTGTATTTTCATGTTTCTGGTTATGGCCTTTTCATTTCTGCACGAAGAAGACTTGACATCTTTTGTAAGGCTGGTTTAGTGGTAGTGAACATTTTTAGTTTTTGCTTGTCTGGGAATCTCTTTCTTGCCTTCAATTCTAAGTAATGACCTTGTTTAGATAAAGTATTCTCAGTTGAAGATTCTTTTCTTTCAGCACTTGAAATATTTTGTGCCACTTTCTTCTGGCTTCTCAGGTTACTCCTGAGAATCAGCTGATGGTCTATTAAGGTGTCACTTATATGTGTCTTTTCATTCTTGCTGCCTTTAAGATTGTCTCTTTAACTTTTGCCATTTTAATTATACTATGTCTTGGTGTGAGTCTCTTTGGGTTCATCTTGTTTGAAACTGTGATTTCTGGACCTGAATTATCTATTTCCTTCCCTAGATTAGAAAATTTTTCAGTGCTTATTTTTTCAGAGATAAATATATATATATATATTTATATATATATATTTTTTACCCCTTTTCTCATGTCATTTTCCAGAATCACTATAATGTGAATGTTAGGGTGTCTGATGTTTTTCCAGAGATTTTTTTATACTATCCTCATTTTATTTAAAATTTTTAATTTGCTGTTCTGATTAATTTCTACTAATCTGTTTTACAGGTCACTAATTTATTCTTCTGTATTCACTAATCTGCTGTCAACTCCTTCTAAAGTATTATTGTTATAGCTATTGCATTCTTCATCTCCGGTTGGCCCTTTATTACATTTTTCTATCTTTTTGTTGAAGTGCTTTAGGAATTCCTCTATTACACCCTCAAGTCTGTGGAATATCCTTATAAGCATTTCTTTGTTTAT